>NC_087513.1:165179874-165479874 GCF_963921805.1 Phalacrocorax carbo
AACCTAACGAAGAAAGACAAAACCGCCTGTGAAATATCACTTACCCTGTTCCATATATTAAAGAACACTTCAGCAAGGAGACAAAATGTAAATATAAAACTATCCTATCCAATATGTTGGTGAAACACATATCCATGTGTCGCTCTCTGATCCATGTTATATATGCTAGTAATTACCGTATGTTGCATTTTGAAAATAGACAACACATTATGTTTTGCCTAAAAAATGTTAGATCTTTCTGATGAGCCATAATTGCTAGTAAAGAGAATCCAGTGTAAAAACAGATTATTTGGGCAAGAAATTTCAAACTTCAGATACTCATTACTTCTTGTTCTCACATTTGAAATATTTATAAAGTGTTTATTCAGAAACTATTAAAAAATCACATGTGCTGGGATACATATGAGACATCAGTTGTCCCACCTTACAGTGATACTATATTTATGAATATCCTTGCCATTGCCTGCTGCCCAAAGGGGTAAAGACATTGTATATAGATGTGTACAGTCCATCATTTGGTCTTTCAAGATGCCAGTAAACACGTGGATCTGTACAAGTGCAATTGTACTTGACTAAACAATCAGAAACTGGCTACAACAGTTGTAAAATCATTATATTTTGGTTAACTAATGAAAAAATTTAAAAAAAAAATTAAAAAAGGAAACTGACAAACCAAAAATTAAACATTTTTTTTCCTGATAAAATGAATGCCTTCTACATGTCCCTCACTAGTTTGCCCAACCAGATGCCTGAGCAGGAGGTTGCTAAAAGGTACATTTTTAAATAGAAGAACATGATTTTTTTCTATTGTGATCAGGTTATATGTCTTAGATTGTCTGTTAAGATTTGGTCTTAATTGGCATTATCTGTAGTGATTTAAAAGGTCCTCCTGATACTACATCAGCTTTGGGTAAAAAGCTCTCAATGTAGTGCAACACTTTAAAGCAATCCACAGATTTTGGACCCCATCCTGAAAAAAGAAAAAACACTTAAACATCCCAGTAGTGTTACTTGCAAGAGTAGTTCTGCATCCTGTATCCTAATCTTTTGGACATTTGTCAAACTTTGCTCAGTGAGTGAGTCTAAGGGACTACACACATTGGTAAAGTTGTTCATGTGCTTAAGTGCCTGCAGGATGAAGGCCTAAGCTGGGAGTTCTTTCACAAGTAGAGATACTCAAGTGAGTAAGAATTTGCAGGATTAGGCCCTAAAATAGTGAAGGAAAGAGAAATGCTAATGTGCATATAAAAATAGGTGCTACAATAAAATATTTTTTTATATTTCATCAATAAGTTATTTTCACTAACCAGTTATGGATCATATATCTCTGCACTCTTTAATGATTTGTCCACATCTACAGTGATCCTTTTAAAGATCATAATATATTTTTAATTCAAAAGTCCAGAAAGCATACAAACACATCCTTAAAAAAAGGAAACCTTGTATTAAAGTCGGGGTGTGCTAATCTCTCCATAAAAGCCATTTAGACTCACCCATGGCTAAAAGGGGAAAATGTGCGCTGTATTCTTCAACCAGAAAGAAAAAAAAAAATCTATACAAAAAAAAAGTGACCATGACTTTTGTACTTGTGACCTGAATATGACCTGATAAGACCCTCCTGCCACCTTCCCCAAGCACATATGGACATACGCACGATGCCAGCGTTGTGCCCAATTTACACAATAGGTGGTTTCCTACTTCCAAACACAGTAAAAGAAGAAGAAAAAAAAAAAACCAAAACCTGAAAATAAAAGAAAATAAACAGCACACCCTTTCAGAATCATTCCCCGAAGCTGAAAAATCCTGTGCCAAGGCACTTCACCCTACAATAAAATGAATTAAAGGGGGAAAAAAGGAGGAGGGTGAGGTGGGGGGAGGTCAGCATTTACGTTTCTTTGTTTTGCGTGTGGTTGTTAAATACAAATACTCTAGAGAAGGAGCTGCTGTGGTTGGCGGGGGGGGCGGGGGGGGCTGTTTCTCAGAACTGGCTGAATGTGGTCTGTTTTTCCAGCACTTCGAGGTAGTCCGGCTCTGCGTTTAGTTTTGCTTTTAGCTCCAGGTACTCGTTCCTGTTGGGCTCTACATAGACAGTACTCGGGGGGCTGTAGAGCACCGTCTCCCGGAGCCTGCCGTCCCCCGGCCCCGGGTGCAAGTACTGGTGGCCACGCCTAAGGTCATAGTTTGGGGAGTAGGTGTAGGCGGCGGGGAGCTTGGGGTAGTCGGGGAGGGTGGAGCCGGGTGTGCCCAGCGTGGAGGAGGAGGAGTGTTTGTCGGGCTCCAAAATGCCCCTGTAAAACCGATCGGCGTCTTGCACCGGGGAAAGCAGCTCCTCCCGCGGCTCGATGGTGCTCACGCTGTACGCGGGGCTGCGCACGGGCGCGTCCTCCCCGCCGGGTGCCGGCGGCGGCGGGGGCGGCGGGGGCGGCGGCGCGCCCCCCCCGGGTTGCAAGGGGTGGCTGCCGTAGGTGACCTTGAGCTCGTGGAGGTCTTTGTAATCCTCGCCCGCGTTGCCCTCCCGGGAGCGGTAAATGGGGTTTTTGCACATGTGGCCCAGGGGGTGCGGGATGTACTCGTAGACGTGGCCGGCGGGGGTTTTCACTTTGGGCAGCGCCGCGCCCGCCCCGCCGCCGCCCCCGCCGCCGCCGCGGTGGGACGGATGCTGCTGGAGGTGGGGGTGGTGGTGGTGGTGGTGGTGGCCGCCGCTGTAGACGCTGTACTGCATGTTGAAGGAGCTCACGTCGGAGTTGTTTGCGCTGGCGTGGTCACCCTGGCCCTTCTTGCGCCGCTTCATCACCAGGACGAAGAGCCCCGCCGCCACGAAGACGGACATGATGAAGACCAGCAGCAGGCTGAGGATCAGCACCGAGAGCGGCACCGAGGAGCCGCCGCCGCCGCTGCCGCCGCCCGCGGGCGCAGAGCCGCCTGCCGCCGCCGTGCCGTTGAGGCGGACGGTGGAGGAGGAGGGGGTGGTCCTGGCCGGCAGCTGGCCCGGGGACGGCGTGGGCGTGGAGACGACGATGTCCGAGTAGTCGGGGCACAGCAGCTCCGCCCGGACCGCCCGCATGTCGCTCTGGGCAAACTTCTTAGGGGACTCGCAGATAACCTGGTCCACCAGGACACCGGTGTTGAGCTGCTCCAGCCACAGCTTCATGCCCACCACGTCGCAGGTGCAGTCCCAAGGGTTCTCGTGCAGGTCGATCTGCAGCAGGGACTTCAGCTGGTCCAGCACCCCGCTCACTGGCAGGTAGGAGAAGTGGTTGCTCCGCAGGCTCAGCCTGTAGAGAGGGAGACCAGAAAAAATGCTCCCTGGCAAAGACTTCAGCAGATTGTTGTTCAAAAACAACAGCTGAAGGTTGGGGACAGGTTCAAAGGTGCCTGCCTCTATCTCACGGATGACGTTGTACTGCAGGAAGAGGTACTGCAGGCTTTGCAGCCCATAGAACAGCTCTGGGCTCAGCCGCTCGATCCGGTTCCCATTCAGGTACAGCCTTCGCAAATTAGTTAAATCCCCAAAAGCCCGGTCCTGAATGACCGAGATCCGATTATTGCCCAGGTGCAGCAAATCCAGCCCAGTAGCATCCACAAAATCTGCCCTGCGTACCAGAGCAATGTAGTTTTCTGTCAGATACATCTTCTTGGGATTATAGGGTTTGGGCTGCAGTTCAGAAATGCTCTCAATCTTCCTCTCCTGACAATTGACATTGAGGCCCAGGTCAGAAATCTGCAAGTTGCAAGTGCAGGCAGTGGGGCACTCCAAAGGCACCGGGGATTTGGTCTGGTAGGCAATGCTGGGGCCGTAGTTGCTGTATCCCAGGTCTTTTGAGGGCAGGCGGGAAGTGGGACGCACCCTCGTCTTGTTGGGTTGGCGGGTGCCTTTGGGGGGTTTCAAGGGAGATTTGTAAACAGCTGAAGAAGAAGTGGCCACAGAGTTGACCGAAGCTGGGGTAGTATGGAAATACCCTGTGGTGCTCAATGGCGTCTGCGGTCTCATTTCATAATCCGAGATGAGCCTCCTGGGGCAAAGCTCCTGCTTGGAGACTTCATCCAAGTCTCGACCATGTAAGCGGAAAGGGGTCTCACAAACCACATCTCCCACCAGAGCAGAGTAGGAGATACTGTCCAGCCAATCCTTTAGAGCAATCAACTCACAGGAGCAATTCCAGGGGTTTTCCTCCAGCTGCAACTCCACCACTTTATCCATGTGCTGTAAAAGGCCCACATAGGGCAACAGCTTCAGCCGGTTACCCCTCAGGTCCAGGTGAGTTAAGGGCACAAACCGGAAAAGGTTGATGGGCAAACTGGAGAGGAGGTTATCATTGAGGATAAGCACCTGCAGCAAATGCAGTTTGCTGAAGGCATTGGGTTCAATAATGCTAATATAATTATAATCGACCTGTAGGTATTCCAAACTCTCTAGCCCAAGGAAAGTGTCATCTCGTAAAAGTTCCAGCTTGTTGTTGTTCAAGTGAAGCCTCCTTAAGCCTTTCAGACCATGAAAGGCCCCTGTTTCAATGTCTTGTATGTCATTGCTCCCCAAATGCAAAATGGAAGCCCCCGTGTAATTGACAAACTGGTTCGGGTACAGCCTGTTCAAAAGGTTCCCAGACAACAAGAGGTGGTAGACAGGGAACCTTGGTGGACTAATCTCAAAAAGGCTGATGATCCCTCTGTTTTCACAGCTCACTGTTAAGATGCTGTCCTTCTCCTCACAAGGACATGCATTATCACAGATTTCCCCATAATATTCGATGCTTTCTGCCCACGAAAGGACCAGTGATGTTAAAGCAAACGCGATCATCTGCAGCATCCAGATATGCATTTTTTTGTTGAGGTCCTGTTCCAAAGTTACTGTAGAGCAGCAAGCGTACATTTTATTTCCTGTAAGGGTAAGGAGAAGAAAATAAAGCAGCATAATAGCATAGCCCCATAACATTTGAAATGGACACAAAGTTTATATATATCTTCAGAGGGGTAGAGAATGGGTTGTTAATTAAAAAAAAAAAAACAAAAACAAAAACACAAAAAACCCCCAACAACCAAAACCAAACACAACTCCTGTCACTTCTAATTTCCATACTTTCAATAACTGGATGATATGCATTGATTAAAAGGTTGATGGGCAACTCCTAGTGAGTCAAATGCCTGCGGTGCTTAAAAAGGTGAGGTCACAGTAGGAATTGTTCTAGTTCTGTTCCTGTGGGGTGCATTTCAACGCTTCCTTGGATTTCTTTTTTACGACCAGCCCCATAAATATACATAAAATGGCTGTCAGTTCAGTTTCATGGTTCTAATTTAAGAGAAAAGAAGCACCATTTTACGAGGTTTCCCACCTCCCCTGTTACCCAGCTCCCCCTTCCCTTCAGAACCTCCCCAGTGAACAGCGCACCAAGGTCTTCCCCTCCTTCTACCTTGATTTTTAACCGGCAGTGGGAATGCCATGGTAGGAATCCAAAGAAAAATGCTCAGTGCTGAAAACGGCAGCTTAGTGCAACAGAGAGAATACTGACAGATTCTCCACATCACCCATTTTAAAAAACTGTTTTATGGTGGTTTTTTTTTTTTTTTCTATCTATACATTTATAAAGCACACATCCACCCACACAGGCATGCACACACACACACACGCACACACACACATGCATCCCCTAGATGACTTTTGTGGTGGAATTCTTTAGTAACGAGATTAAATGCATTAACCTCCTACTTCAGTGCACTTAACAGCTCTCTTCAGTGAGAGAAATTTTGTATCCTTACACAAGTAAATAATTTTAATTGATTTTATCACTCCCATGAGTTATATACATTGTAACAGAGCTGACTATCAAGCAGAAGTCTTCAGTTCTTACACACACACACACACACATACACACACACACTCTTAAAGGAAATGTTTTAACCACTCACCCAAAATTTGAGAAAAATGTAAAACATGCGGATCATCTTCGGAGTCTCAGCCATATCTGACATATCGCTTATTCCCAATGTTCTGCAAAACTAGCCTGGTAGAAGTGGAGAGATCTAAATAGGTCTCATGGAAATATCTCATCGCCAACACTCCAAGCATCAGTTACTGATTATAAGCAGCGATGGCTGTCAGTACTCTTCATCCTTTAGGGGAGAAGACACCCAGGCTGAGTAAAAGCCAAGGGGGGGTGGAAGGGAAACCCTACCATTGACCTACATCAGTAATTTAATACCCAAATTTCACCTAGCTGGAAACAAATCCCATTTCCATTCCTTCTTGCATTCTTTCTGACTCCTTGTGGCTTTCTTCTACTTCTACTAGTCTAAAAACAATATGAATAGGGAAAATAAATGCATTGTGTGTGTCAGTAATCATAATAAATCATCCAGGCTTAAATGCTTGGATCTTGGAGCAGGCTTGCATTTTCTATCGTCCACCTCAGAGCTCCAATCCTCATGCCACAACTCTGGTTTGGAGGAACGCATCCTAAAAACTGGGAAGTCTCAGTACTGCAAGACATATCCTGTGGCATCAGGTTCAAGGCTGAAAATCTAGCACTTGCAGCAAAGGCAGTCATGCAGCAAGAAATCGGAAGTCTCGGCGAATCTCTCCCTAATTCTGACCAGACGTCAACTGGATCAGAATTACTCAAAGCAAAAGGCTTCACTGCATAAAGGCAGAAGAAATCCTACTCAAAAGCATGTATCTAGCATATTCTTTCTCGGCTCGATCGGATCCATTCATCCATTAACTGACAGTTCTTCAGAGGAAAAAAAAAAAAAAAAAGCCATTGAAAACCTGCCCGGTCAGTGTTAAACTTCCAAGCATTTTACAACTTTAATTCAATTATGGTTGGCAAAGGAGGCAAATACAATATTCCCTCCCTCCTCCTTTTTCCCTTTCCCTAAAAAAAAAAAAAAAAAAAAAAAAGGGGGGAGGGGGATGGGAGGTAAAGAAAATAAAGTTGTAGCTGGCTATATGCAAGGTTGCAATCCCGCCCTGGAAACCCCTCCGTGATGACTGCGTGCTGCTGTTCGGCAGCTCCCTACAGAGGTTCATATGGGGGGGGAGGGGGGCGAAAGGGGGGAGGGGAGAAGAGGAAAGGGCTTGCATCGGGATTTTTCTTGTGTGTGTGGTTTTTTCCCCGAAGAGTTCAACCCTTAGATTACCGCACTGCATATCCGGCTCGAAGCAGCTTTCAGTACCGCCGACAGCAGCAGCAAGCAAGCAGCCCCAGCCGGACACTGACACCCCACCGAGCAGCACCCAGAGTTGGGAGAAACGGCTTTCCGGGGGGGACGGGGGAGGGGTTGGGGGTGGAAAGCAACAGCAAGGGAAGACCCGGCGGGGAAGGGGCGGGGGTGGGGTGGGAAGGAAGGGAGGAAGAAAAGAGAGAAAGAGAGCTTGAGAAAAAGTCAACCCCGGTACTTACTTCGCCCGAGATCTCCAGGGCCCGAGCATGGTGGCAGCCCATGAAGATGCGTACCCGCTGCGCGGGCGCTGCGCGGAGCCGCCGGGGTGGCGGCGGCGGCGGCGGAGGCGGCGGCGGAGGCGAGTATCGCGGCCGCCGGGGAGGCTCGGTGCGGAACGCACACAAACACCCCCCGCACGCAGGCGGCGCCGAGACACCCGCGCTCGCACAGGGGCGCACACGCACACACGCGCGCACACGCGCGCACACACATACACACACACACACACACACACACACACACACACACACACAGAGGCACACACGCGCGGGCGCGCGTGCCCGGGCAGCCGCGGGGGCGCGCGCCCTCACGGCGGGGGCGGCGGCGGCGGCCGGCGGAGAGCCGCGCTCTCCCCGCCGCCGCTGAGCGCGGCGGGGGGTGGGGGGGTGGGGTTGGGGGGGTGGGAGGGGAGCGAGGGCGGGGCGGCGGCGGCTGGGGGAGTGTGAGTGGGGCGGGGGGTGCGGGGAGGAGAGAGGCGGCGGCGGGCGGCCAGGCAGGCGGGAGGGAGGGGGCGGCGGCCCGGGGGGGGGGGGTGGGTGGGGGTGTCCCCCGCTGACGGCGCGGCGGGCAGGCGGCCCCGCTCGGCGCCGCGCACCCCGCACGCACGGTCACGCACCGCACAGGCGCGGGCACACAGACGCCGACAGCAGCGCCGCGCCCCCGGCCCCGCCACGCCCCCGCCCCACGCCCCCCGCGGCCGTACTCACACTTTCACCGCCACGGGCCAACTTTCTCCGCGCTCCGCCGCCGTCCCCCCCACCCACCCCCCGCCGCTCCCCCCGCTCTGCCCCACGCCCCCGGGCCGGGGTCCCGGGGCCCGGCGGCCGGCGGCGGGCAGCGGCGCGGAGCGGCGCTGGTGCTGCCCTCCTCTCCCCGCAGCGCCGCTGGCTGCGGCCGGGCGGGCAGCGCGGAGCGGCGCGGAGCAGGGCGGGCGGCGGGGGCCGACGGCCCGGCTGGCGCGGTCGGGTCACTCCGCGGGAGCCGCCGCTGCATCCGCGGAGATCGTGGGGAAGCGGGTGGTCGCAGCGAAAGGAAGCGGCGGGCTCCGCTACACGCACCCTCCGAAAGCGGAGGCGCGGGGTGTGTGTCGGGGCCGTTTATTTCCTCTTTACCCCGCTGCCCACCCCCGCCGCGGGGCGCGGAGGGGGCCGGATGGAGCAGCAACAACTACGCGACCCTTTGGGCAGCCCCCATCCCCTCCCGGCCCGCTCCCGGCGGCGGCGGGGGAAGCCGCGGGGCCGGCGGCGCTCCCGAGCACGGCGCGGCGCGGCGCCTCCCGCCGCCGCCGCCAGGTGTCAGGGCAGGGCGGCGGATGGGCCCCGCGGCCCCCGATAGCGGCGCGCGGGCCCGGAGGGCGGGAGGCGCCGCGGGGGGGCCGGCTCGGCGGGGGGCGTCGGTGGGCGCGGCGGGGGAGAAAGGAAGCAGGCGGCGGTGTGGTGGCTGCCTTCTCTTTGTTGCCGGGTGGGAGAGCTGCCGTTATTGCGTCTGCACGGGGAACGTGGAGGGTTTTTGCTGTGCCAAGCCGGCTGTGGCAGTGGTGGTGTTTTCTACGTTTAGCTTTAGGTTTCGATTTTCTGAGAAATTACGCTGATCTTCAACAGAAAAGAAAAGGTAACTTCTCTGCAAAGATGTGCACATGTTCCCATTTGTGTATTCATCACTGTTATGTGCTCCGTACATTTTAGTATGTAAAATCGAATAGGCGTTATGCGTACAGAAACACATAAAGTACATCCCATGTGCATAGCACCGCAGCTGGAATCCAGCTTTAACTCAAATGTAATGCTAGGCATAGTTGTGCCTTCATGGGTTTTCTTGTGTGGGTCTAAACACTGGGGAGGGAAGAATAGTCTGCATATGATATGTGAATTCATCACATCCATACCTTCAGCAGACCTATGTCAACTCGTATCTTAACATCCCAACATGCTAAAACCAGCAATGATCATAAAGAAACACCTTTTCTTGAATGCTCAGCCTTCCTCAAAAGGTGTCTTCTTGTCTTTGCAACTGCAAAAGGAGTGTGACTCAAATCCTCTCTCCCTAGGCCTGAAATATGCAAGATCTGGTGTTTGGATGGAAGACAACTTTCTTATATAAACCAGGTAATAACCCTGACCTTGGAGAAGATTTTTGGAAAGCTTCTCAGTGGGACAAAGTACTTCCTTCTGTTATTAATCTCTGACATTAATGTTTTGATTCAAAACCAACTGAGTCAGTGGAAGGTTTTCGGTGGGTTTAAACTCAAATTATCAAGTTGTACCAAGCAACTCAGTACACTGAGTTCCAAGATACTACTTTTAGTCAGGAAAATAATACGAAGCCACACTAGGCACTTCCCCCCACCCACCCCCACCCATCCCACTCTTTAAAGCTTTTCTAATATTCCACATGAACTATATGATGATAGTGGAAGTAAAAAAAAAAAAATCACAGATAGCAAATCGGGATGTTTTACAGGAGTTTCTTATGACCTCACTATCTTTGAAAAATATTTTTGTTTTGAATGAATAATTCTGTATTTTGAATATATGGGATTTTGTGCTTGCTTTTTTAAGGCATGTCATATTTATAGCATCTGCCTGTGTTCCTATGCCGTTTGTCTCTCTGACACACAAAATTAGACACACATAAACACTTTTTTATTCATAAGAGAGAAAGATATTTTAAATAACCTTGGCAGTTAGGCTGAGCTTAACTCTTTCAATGAAACTGTTTTGGAAAAGTTTACATTTCATAAACCTGAAATCCTGTTAAAAAATATTATGTAAAAGTCAGTATTGTACCTAAGTTTCAGTTTAATTATTCTGGTCCAGTGCTCGTGAGATATTAAAAGGTATAATGAATAGAAAATCCTATTTAATAAAATCTTAATTCCAAGTAGTTAGACTGCTAGATTATTTTAGTAGCACACACAAGGTTTAAGTAGTTATTAGCGTAGAACTGTCATGCTGCTGTTCCGTTCATTCTCATTATGATTAACGTTATATTTTTAGTAGATAGCTTAAAGTTCTGTGGAGTTTTGCAGAATATTTATTTCAGTATGCGTGACTAGCATGAGAGGGCACAGCTCTGTATTCCTTACTGAAATCAGTAAGGAATTAGACTCCATTTGAATGGAGTCTACATAGTCTGAAACTATTCCTTACAGTGGAAAGTCACATCTGAATATTTGAACTAGAACTGTCATTATAAAGTTGAGCACATGAACATAAAAAAATAAATGCTGCTAAATTTATGAGAAATAAAGATGTGTTTATCACTACAGTGTGTTGCCTTTTGCTAATTTACCTTCATCTGCCTTTCATTAAACCTGGAGATCCTAAAATCCTTTAAACTGGAAAACTCGGGAGGAAAGTTGAAAGTAACTCATATAATCCTTATTTGGAATACAAATAGTGGTTGGTCTTGATGATCTTAAGGGTCTTTTCCAACTTTAACCATTCTATTATTCTATGAAATAGAGGGACATGAATGAGGATGGAACAACAGAAAAGATAGATAAACAAAAGGATATGATGAGTACATGGATTATATCTACAACAACTTGTAACTGTAAGGGTCGACCCCCTTTCTTCAGTCAATACAAGTAGCAGGAACAGTTGATATAGCATGTGGAACCAGACATTATGGAAAAGAGGAACATGGAGGTACCAAAGTCATAAGTAAAATATACTGGAATGGAAGGATACAGGCTATTCAGGAAAGACAAAAAATGTGGTGAAAGAATTTCATGTTAATGCACTAAACACTGTTAAGGAGTAAAGACTCTTAAGCAATAGTGCATTAAGGAAGTTAAATTTGTGGGTGAAGATGAGATAGTGTCTGTTTGAATGAAAAGTATTGAGCAAAGGGTAGGAAAAAAGCTTCATGCGGATGCAATCTATTATGAATCTGCTGGTACAGATTTGATCCAGATAATGTCTACAAATACAGGAAAAAAAGGAAAAATTCATCTTGCCTGATTATGGAAATTTGCATGACTTCTCATGGGCAAATATCAGAAAAAGGTTCAACCAATTACACTGGGGATTGTATGAATTTGAACGTGACAGAGGATAGCTCCTTCTGTGGAACAAACACTGAGCAAGCAAGAGGCAAGGATAACTTAGACTTAATTTTAGTGAATTATAAGATCTGCAGGAAAAAACGATGATAGAAAATAATCTTAAATCTGGTGGTTTTGAGCTTTTCCACTTCATATGAAATTGCAAGACAGAAAAATGTGGAGGATCTGCAACTGCAGTCTAGAGTTTCAGAAAGGCAAACTGAGAAACAAAAAAGTTTAGCTAGATAGTCTTGAGCAAGGACCACCAGAAATAGAATTCAAATAAGGCATGATATTACTTTATGTAAAAAAAAGCAAACATTATTGAATGTTTACACTGGGGGAGAGGGAGAGGGGGAGAAAAAAAAAACTAAACAAAAAAAAAATCCCAAACCAAAGCAGTGGGGACGAAAAAGAATTCCCAGAAGGTAAAAACCTTAAGCAAGTTATTAAGGGTAAGCACAAAACTTATAAAGACTAGAAAAGAGACCTTGATTAGCAAGGGGAATTCTACAACAATAATTAGAAGGTATAAAACCAAACTGAGAATGATCAGAAAACTTGTTAAACCAAAACTTGCACAGAAAACTGAAACATAGTAAGAACAATTCTTAAGTCATGCAAGTAAAATGAGAACTTAGTAAGTGGGATAGATGTTAAAGGATGGGGTGGATATTAAGAATAAAGTAGGCCTGGACTAAATAGTCACTGGAAAAGTTGCTTCTGTTTCTGGAAAGGCAGTATATGTAAATTTTTATTTATAATGAAAGTAGGAATCACATCATCAGTGTACCTGGTACTGTGTGGCACAAGCATTTGGTCTAGAAAATTTCTGTCCCAGAGTGCTGAAAGGATCAACACGTGAAATGCAAGTCCAGAAGTAAGCAAGTCCAAAATTTCCAAGAAGCTTAGAAAAGGGGACAGTACATAATGTGTAGAGGGGAGTCACCTGGATAGATGGAAGTCATTAGTGGAGTTTTTTGGTGACCAGGTTTGAGCCCAGCCCTTAGCACTGATTTCAGGGTATAAGGTAAGTGGGTCTGGACAGAGTTCGTAGACCATACGAAACTAGTGGTCTTGCTCAGAACCACATAATCAGACAAGAATACTCATATATGCACACATACATGTACATAAATACACATATGTATACATATACATACATATATATATTTCTATATACATACATATGTCTCTAGAAGTGTCTGTGTTGATATATACATGTAAATATATATACACTATACATTTACAAATTTGATGTTACTGTCAATATTTTAACATGTCAATATTTATAAATTAAATTAATACATATCCATATATTATTTTCTTTTGGCCTGGACTGATAGGAATGGTGTGAAATTGAATGATGCAATCTTCAAAGTCATGGATGAAAACTTTTGCTGTAAACTGGAGACATCCAATTTTATACAAAATTCTAAAAATCTGAAGGTAGTGGTCGATCAGAAAGTGAATGAATGTTGCCATTATAAAAGGTGTACTGATATAAAGGGAAAAGAGAAATGTGGTTCTATGGTGTATTAGGCAGGATTGCCCTGATAGGTGGGAAGGCATTAATACTATTGTGAATGATGTGTTTTTTCATGGGTCCCTGTTGTGTTATGCGTGGTTCTAGTCATATATTCAAAGAAGATCTTAAAATGAAATTTAAAGATCAGAAAGAAATTAGGGTAATTAGGGCATGGAAAATGTGTCTACAGAAGAGAGGTTAAGAAAGAAAAAGGCATACATAGCAACACAGATATCAAAAGGGCATGTGATTCCTTACAAATGCATTTTTAGTTAAATACTAGAAAAGACAGAAAATGTTTCAACTAAAGAGTGATGTTGTCATGCCATCAAATACTTATGTTTTGATTATATTTTAACATGGCCTAGAAATGTGAAGAAATTTACTGACCATCTGAGACATGAGATACTGTAAAGGTCTTCCAAATACGTGATCAGGCCAAGAAACCAAAGTTGTTTTAAGATAGAACTTGAAAAGCTTACAGAAAATATTGTGTAATTGAATGGGATAGTTCCTGTTAGGAATGTGACATTTGTACCAAGCTGGGAAGGAAAGCGCTTTTGAAGAAGATGGAATAGGGTTGTTCTACATTTATGCTGTATCTATTCTCTGCCTCAGGGCTTACTGCAGGCTCTCAGGTCAGGAAGGATGTTTTCTCCTCTTATTGTATAATTTAGATTCTGAGTTCTGTTAATTTCTTTCTTTCTTTTGTTCTCCTTTGTAAAGTGGGACATGTTTTAATTCCTAGAATATTCTGCAAACAATTTCTAACATTTCTTATTATTGCACGGGCCTCAGTAGACCCTTGGCAGTGCCCTTGTTCCCCTTCTTCCCCCCTTTTTCATTCTTCCCAAAGGAACATTAGAGGTCTGGCTTTTGGTCTTTACTGCAAAATTAAAGGTGTTGAGTCAGGGTTGGAAAGCAGGTAGTACCATCTACCAGCATCAGTAAAAATTCTCTAGACCTCTATTTTTTTATTATTTTTTTTTAACTACGTCTAGTATGTGGTAATCCACACCTATGAGGATGTAGAAATTTAGATAGTCCCTTCCAGCTCTATATTCCTGTGCTTCCTATTCCTACTTCTCATGAAAGTCGTACTCAACTCAGTTCCATTCTCCCAAAAAATGCTACCTAAATTTTTAGCATTTTCAACAGGACATGGCATGGCTTAAGTGACATATAGGAAAAAATCTCTCTAAAATTTCCTAAACTGTCTGGCATTATACATCAGGTCTGAGTTTTCATCTCTCTTATCTCCTTTCTATACTTAGGATTACCAAATTATTAAAATTATATTACATCAAATAAGTCTAATATTAGGTATCTAAATCTATCCATAATAACTGAAATAAAAGGATTCTGATTTCATGTGGATCTCAACACGTCCTCTGGGGTAGCTTCTTTCTTTTTCTGGTGGAAATTGTAGGATAGGAATTACAAAGAGGTTTATTCATATTCTTACACACGGAGGTAACCCTAAGGTACGAATCCATTAGGTTATTCTTTTTTACTTTCTGCTTTAATTTTCTTACACTAGGTGAAACAGATTTAACAGGAGAAACTCAGAGAACTACCAAGTGTTTTCTGTCTTAATGGTTAAAACATTCAATAGAAGGAGCTGGGTTAAAATTTTTACTCCAGATTAGTTAATAGAAATTTTAATATGGTGAGTATACTATCCCTCAAACCCAGAGAGTGACCTATTTGCATTGGGGGACTGAAGCATCCCATGAGAATATCTATTAAACAGTTCCTCACAAGAAAAACAAGCAGGGAAATCAGAAATTGAAAACCAGTGATTTTGTAGAAATCAGACTTCCAAGTGACTCAGTAATAACAGCATTAATGTGATTTCTAATGCCCATGAAAAAAATGCTGGCTAGTTAGATTTATTGGCAATGAAATATGGAGCAACGAATGTAGATCCTTGAGGCACATGAAGGTATCCTGCAAGAACACTGGCAGTCTCAGTGGTTTCTGAATACTGGATCTAGACACAGCAAATGATTGGTAGGAGCATAAATATATTTTTGTAAACTTAGCTCTGTGTGACTATAAGTGGATACCAGAGTTTAGCTTTATGTTTTACCATTTGAATAATTTTGCCTGAGAATAATCTGTTGTTTTACTTTTTTTGGGAAGTGCTATTTAAGACAAACTATCTGCATGCACAGTAATTTATAAAAATAATTAAAAAAATCAAACCTTTAATGTGATTTCTAAAAAACAAATCCAGTCTTATGGATTTCTACGTCATATGTTTAAACACATAATTACAAACTATAAACATAATACATATTTATATACATTTCAGATATTTATATACATGCATTCACTTAATAACATTGAATAGGCTGATGCTTAATGAGTCAGTTTGGTCTTTGTTTCAGATAAATATGAAGAATATTTACACAGAGATAATTAAAAATCAATCTATTATTTAACCATTCTGCCTAATAGGCACTGTAACTATGTTATGTTGCATTAAAAAGAAGTAAGGAATGTTTAATTTTGTGGTGGTTTTTTTTGTTTGTTTGTTTTTGTTTTTTAGTAGACTCACTCCAGTAAGAGCACAGAAGCTTTACAATGAACTGAAGTTGCATGGTCTGGCTGTTCAGCATGATCTGGATTTCATGCCACTGGTGACTCCTCCACGTCTTCTGACTTGGGAGTTTTCATCAGTCGCTGCCACAAGGTGGCCCTATATGCACCTATGTGCAGGAAACGCTTAAGGAAAATATTAAAAGGAGAAGAGAAATTGAGCGAGAGTAGTAGAAAACATGATAGCAAGCTTTCTTTGTGATCTTTAGAGTTGAGTCCTGTTTGAACTACCTTGCACATTACTGAAGAAGGCATATTAATAGATTCATGATTGTGCAGTTAGATTTCAAAACAAACTTTAAAAAGCTGGATTTTAATGTGGACTTAGTGTGGTCTTTTTGAGATTAAGTAGTAATATATAAAATGGGAAAAAAAAATCTGCTAGAAACCCTGTCACTTTAAGTTTCCTATTTGGTAAATTTATAATAATTTTTAAATTATTTGTACAGTTTGCTATAAGAATGGATTTTCAGGTAACAAACTTTTAAATAATTATATATGCCTATGAGTGATGAAGAAACGTGTATTGTGATTAGCTTCTCTAGAACATCCTGATAAATGGGATGTTTCAAGAATTAAAGGCCTTTGATGAATTGTACAGCCCTCTAACCCTTACAATTAATGTTTATATAGAACACTAGTCATGTAAAATAATCTGGTTTATGCTATAATACTTTTCATAATCAAGTTATTCTTAACTGTTATGCAAACATTCTTCTAGTGGGCTAGTTGTTTAATTAACATCAGCAGCCATTATGGCATGAGAGCTTTTTAAAAAAAATTTATTTATTTTATATAGTAATACAACTACTATTATTCTTACTATAATACTATAAAGGAAAGGAAAATGCAAAGAAGTGTGAAGATACATTCTTTCAGTTATAATAAGCAAGATACTTGAACAGACACCTCAGAGGATTAAA
This sequence comes from Phalacrocorax carbo, assembly GCF_963921805.1. Lineage (NCBI taxonomy): Eukaryota > Metazoa > Chordata > Aves > Suliformes > Phalacrocoracidae > Phalacrocorax > Phalacrocorax carbo. Next base: position 165,196,415 of record NC_087513.1, read on the forward strand.
AAATTATTTCCTGTAACATCAAAAGGCAACATGTACAACACTGAGAACTGGATTGCACTGATATTGTCTGGAAACCAGGAGTTCTTGAGCAGTCACTTCCCCTTTTCAAAATAAAGTCCTCCCTTAAAAAACAAACAAGCAAACAAGCTTTCATCCTTCTCAATACTATTCAAAACATGACTACAGAAAAACTGCTTTCAGAACCTGCAGTCAGTAATCCTGAAACTGCAATTCTGAGTTCCCTTGTTTGAACTCGTAGGGAACAATAATTTTCTTTCAGAGATGTCAGCACTGTTAAACATTTTACTGCTGAACATTGTATCACACATAGTAAAAAAATTGAGGGAATTCTTTTTTATTTTAAAGTTATTAATGAACAATATAATTTTGTTGGAATATCATTACTGATTTTAAGAAAGTCATGGTCTTGGTTTAAAATCTGAGTCCACAGTCTTTTAACCCAAAGATGAGACAGTTACAAGTCCACTGCACTGAAAACTCATGAATTGATAAATGTATTCATGAACCATAGCTTGTTATTCTTAGTGAGCCTTGTCTACTTCATGTTACTAGTTCTTCTTTGGAAGTAAACAGACTGAAAGTCAAAGTGTCTTTCCAAGCCACTCTCCATTATCTTTGAAAGATCATGGAGGACAGGAGAGGTGCCCGAGGATTGGAGGACAGCAAATGTCACTCCAATCTTCAACAAGGGCAAGAAGGAGGATCTGGGGAACTATATGCCTGTCAACCTCACCTCCATTCCCAGAAAGGTGACGTAGCAGTTCATCCTGGAGGTCATCTCCAGGCACATAGAGGACAAGAAAGTTATCAGAAGTACTCAACATGGATTCACCAAGGGAAAATCATGCTTGACCAAACTGATAGACTTCTACGATGGCATGACTGGCTGGGTTGATGAAGGGAGAGCAGTGGACATCATGCATCTCGACTTCAGTAAGGCATTCAACACTGTCTCCTATAACATCCTCACAGGCAAGCTAAGGAAGTGTTGGTTGGATGAGTGGATGGTGAGGTGGACAGAGAACTGGCTCAACAACAGAGCTCAGAGGGTTGAGATCAATGGAGCAGAGTCTGGATGGAGGCCTGTCACTAGTGGTGTTCCCCAGGGGTCTGTGCTGGGTCCAGTCCTGTTCAACATATTCATCAATGACCTGGATGAAGGGACAGAGTGTCCCCTCAGCAAGTTTGCTGATGATACCAAGCTGGGAGGAGTGGCTGATACACCAGAAGGCTGTGCTGCCATCCAACGAGACCTGGACAGGCTGGAGAGCTGGTCTGAGGGGAACCTCGTGAAATTCAACAGAAGCAAGTGCAAAGTCCTGCACATGGGCAGGAACAACCCCATGCACCAGTAGGGGGTGGGGGCTGACCTACTGGAAAGCGGCTCTGTTGAGAAGGACCTGGGAGTGCTGGTGGACAACAAGCTGACCCTAAGCCAGCACTGTGCCCTTGTGGCCAAGAAGGCCAATGGTATCCTGGGATGCATTAAAAGGATTGTGGCCAGCAAGTCGAAGGGTGGTTACCCTCCCCCTCTCCTCTGCCCTAGTGAGTCCACATCTGGACAACTGTGTCCAGTTCTGGGCCCCCCAGTTCAAGAAAGACAGGGAACTCCTTGAGCAAGTCTAGCAGAGATCTACTGAGATGATCAGGGGACTGGAGAGGTTGTGGAGTCTCCTTCCCTGGAGACATTTAAAACCCACCTGGATGCCTTCCTGTGCCCCCTGCTGTAGGTGTCCCTGCTCAAGCAGGGTGGTCGGACAAGATAATCTCCAGAGGTCCCTTCCAACCCCTACCATTCTGTGATTCTTTGATTCTGTGAAAGCAACTTGTATCAAGAGTGATATGATAATCTGGTATTGGGTTTGGATTGTCACTTGTCTATTTTAAATTAAATTACATTTAAATATATCTGGTTAGTTGACAAGACTGAGTGTTGGCAGATCAAGAAAGCTATGCAACATTTATTACAAAACTCAAAATCCATCTTTAAAGATATATGGTGTGATTCAATATTCTTTGAACCACAGTCTATAATCAGGCTAGCTTGAGCATTGATCATCTTTATTGATTACAATTTTTATGGTAATGCATAAAAAGAGAAATACTATGTAAGGACTGGCCTTTTCTTTCTTTATTTTCTTAACTTACTAATTGCTGTAACTGATAATCTGTTCAAAATTTCTATCCAATAGTCAAGGAAGAGGACTGGTGTTTTACCATTCAAATTTAAGAAACAGAACATGATTTGTGATGAAGGGGTTTTAACCATTATTCTAGTCCAATGTGAAACACAAATAAGAATCTGCTTGTGTTTTAGTATCAGTAAAGTAGCTGAATAATACCAGTGTTTACCAGTGAAGTTATTAGTTTAAATATAATGCATCAAATAAAAAGGAAAAAAGTAATGATAACTATTTGATACACCTTAGTTAAGAATATTAAAATTCCCTGCAAACATTGTTTAAATTTTATTCTATCACTAGTTATAATACACCAAGCACCCTTTCACACCCTCTATTAAAGAGAAATATAGTTTTACAGTCTTCAGATGAAAAATTGCTGATGAGGAGTTTCTTTCTACATAGAAGTGGTATCAGATTTACAATTTAATGTAGTTTCCATTCTAGATTTCTACACAGGTCCCTGTGGAACATCCTACAAAGCTGAAATAGAAAGCCACGTGGAATTTTACTATGTTTATTGCTACTGTGGTGATACCTAGTAGTTGCAAATATCATCTTGATTCTCTATTACAGATATCTAATTAGATAGCATCAGTACCTATTGACATATTATAACCTATGACTTAGAGAAAAATCAGTTGGAGTGAGAGTGTCAGTCCTTTTGAAATCCAGTGGTAACTGCATAGTGTGAAGTTACTTAACTGTACTTGGCTACCTGGAAATTTGCAGCCAAAGCAGAAAAAGCAGATAAAGGAAAGGTGAGAGGAAATATTATCCTCAGTCTTCGTTTCAGGAACTGAAGCAAAACGAGATCAGTTAACTGAAACATTGATTATGGAATGTGGAATACCTTATTGAATTGATTCAATTAATTTCTCAGAGCTCCCTCTCCAATATCTCATCCTGAAAAAGAATCTAACTCCTGATATAGTAAAATGTTGGAAATGTTTAATGTCTTTTTATGTCTTGCTTGAATCCATTTTTTAAATGCAAATGTAGTGCTGAAACGGATGGCAACAAAGAAGTTTAATAAATAACAGTATCAGGACGTAAATCATGAAGTCTGTCTTGCCTAAGGTAAACTTTAGCATTTTGAAGCCTGTGTAGGTTCTGCAAGCTTCAACCTTTGTTAGGAAGCTGTCTTCCCTTACAAAATTTTACCGAATTCTGAAATGCATTTATGCAATGCTAAATTAAATTAATTCCTTCCACTTGAACAATTTCCCAATTACTGTAGAAAAGACAAGAAATATTTTACTTAGCTTTATAAAATAAAACATACTTTTTAACAGCAGACAGGTACGGTGTTTTGAAATAGTCTTACTAGGCAACCATGCATGGTGTCTAAATCAGGGCCAATTAATCTTAAATACTGTCCTATAAATCATGAGGTGCAATGGACATCTCCAAAGGATGATTCTACTTACGTGACCTAAAGTCTGCTCTAAATACATGTATCTTTTTACTGGTTGTGGGGACATAACACATTTAGCTTAGTGTCTGAGCTGATACCTAAAATCAAGTGGACTCAATACATACTTGGTGAATGGTCAGTCAATGTATTAAACCCAGAGATACCTAAATATAAATCTAAGAAGATTAACATATATTTATACTTTATGTCATCTGTAGTCTTATTAACCTGGGTGGGACATTTTGGGAAATATAGTACTAGTAATCGTGAGGCAGATACAGTATCAAAATTCAGACTTGCATTAACAAAGTACTTTTAAAAACTTAATATTACAGAAAATCTCTTAAGTTCTCTTTCACAAAATAGTTCGCATGATCGTTATGAAGTGCAGATGAAAATTTCTGTACAGCTAGATTAATTTTATATAGTTATATCTTGTAGTAATATGTATTTTCCATTCATTTTTCTGTTAAACTGATGTGGATGAACATATGGATTTTGGAATATTGCTGTTAGCACTAATGATGTGATAGCAGACTTGTGTAGCCAGAAATGGGGATTTTTGTTTCCTTTTTTTACCTGTTGTACATGCATTAAAATGTCATGTGAATGCCATAATAAGAAATCAGCTTCCTTGCTTTGTGCTTATGTTTTCGTATTATAGCAATTACTATTGAGTCAACAAATTATGTTTAATGAAAAGAGTTTTCTGTTAATTTATATTTTATTTTCTTTAATTCCATATTCCATTGTTCTTAATAATATTTTAAACCTGCATTTGTTTGCATACAGTTAATACAGTTCAATGGTTAACCTTCACATCCAAGACAAAATGGAATAATTGTCTTTGTTTTGCTAAAAGGAAAGTATATATATAAAAGAAAATTTTTTAAAAAAGCACAAAAATGCTGTCATCAGTCTTGCCAGTTAGATTTTCAGGTTTGGCTGGATATCCAGAAAAATGACTGCCATGTGACTTATCAGTAATGATTGCTGTCTACCACATAATTTAATTTGATACACTGACAACCAAAATGCTACTATAAAACATAAATGGTTTATTTTCTATTTCTGCTTTTGACAAAAACTTGTTTAACTGACTTGCGTGTCCCATCTGTATCTTCACTCCAGATTCTTAGCTGGAGGAATCTAGTACTGTCGTGAAAAACCTTCTGACTCTTGTAGATATCACAAGTATATAATCCCTAGTCATTCATCATATGCTGCTGCTTACAGCATACTCTTTCAAATAAAGAGTGTATTTTTAAATATCATATCTCTTACTTATGTAGAGTAAGAAGTAATAAATATTTTAATCTTGAAAAAAAACTTTGTATCAAGGATTCATGTTGCATTATCATATAGTTGTTGAATAGTGAATTAATAATATCTTATGTTTATCTAGCACATAGTATTTTGATGTGCCTCCATCTGGTTTTTGTTTCTCTGTCTAATCTTTATTAAAATGCAGTTATTATTTAAAAAAATTACTAATACTTTCAGATCTTGAGGCATAATGATATTGCTACAATTTCTTTTTCTTTTTTTTTATTTTTTAAAAATCAAAATATATTTGTATTTTATTGCAGAGTTTCCTAACTTAGATAAATCTTAGAATCATAGAATCGTTAAGGTTGGAAAAGACCCTTAAGAACATTGAGTCCAACCACTAACCTATCACTGCCAAGGCCACCGCTAAACCATATCCTGAAGCACCACATCTACCCTTCTTTTAAATACCTCCAGGGATGGAGACTCGACCACTTCCCTGGGCAGCCTGTTCCAATCTTTGACAACCCTTTCGGTGAAGAAGTTTTTCCTAATATCCAACCTAAACTTCCCCTGGTGCCACTTGAGGTCATTTCCTCTCATCCTCTCGCTTGTTACAAGACAACCCCCACCTCACTACAACCTCCTTTCAGGTAGTTGCAGAGAGCGATAAGGTCTCCCCGCAGCCTCCTCTTCTCCAGGCTAAACAACCCCAGCTCCCTCTGCCGCTCCTCATAATATTGTTCTCTAGACCCTTCACCAGCTTCGTTGCCCTTCTCTGGACACCCTCCAGCACCTCGATGTCCTTCTTGTAGTGAGGGGCCCAAAACTGAACACAGTACTCGAGGTGCGGCCTCACCAGTGCCAAGTACACGGGCACAATCACTGCCCTGCTCCTGCTGGACACACGGTTGCTGATACAAGCCAGGATACTGTTGGCCTTCTTGGCCGCCTGAGCACACTGCTGGCTCATGTTCAGCCTCCTGTCAGTCAAGACCTCCAAGCCCTTCTCCACCAGGCAGCTCTCCAGCCACTCCACCCCAGGCCTGTAGCGTTGCATGGGGTTGTTGTGACCCGAGTGCAGGACCCAGCACTTAGCCCTGTTGAATCTCATACCATCAGCCCTGACCCAATGATCCAGCCTGTCCAGGTTCCTCTGTAGGGCTTTCCTGCCCTCCAGCAGATCAGCACTTCCACCCAGCTTGGTGTCATCTGCAGACGTACTGAGGGTGCACTCAATCCCCTCATCCAGATCATCAGTGAAGATATTGAACAGGACCGGCCCCAACACTGAGCCCTGGGGAACACCACTCATCAGACCGGCCACCAACTGGATTTGACTCCATTCACCACCACTCTCTGGGCTCGGCCATCCAGCCAGTTTTTAACCCAGTGCAGAGTGCACCTGTCCAAGCCGTGAGCAGGCAGCTTCTCCAGGAGAATGCTGTGGGAGACAGTGTCAAAGGCCTTACTAAAGTCCAAGTAGACAACGTCCACAGCCTTCCCCTCATCCACTAAGCAGGTCACCTTATCATAGAAGGAGACCAGGTTACTGAGGCAGGACCTCCCTTTCATAAACCCATGCTGGCTGAGCCCGATGCCCTGATTGTCCCACACATACTGTGTAATGGCATTCAAGATGATCTGCTCCATGACCTTTCCCAGCACCGAGGTCAGGCTGACAGGCCTGTAGTTCCCCGGATCTTCCTTCCGACCCTTCTTGTAGAGGGTCACATTTGCTAGCTTGTTTCATTCTTGTTTCATTCTGGGCCAAAATCTGACATTATGGGTAGCATTTTACTCTACTGATACTATAAGTCCAGTAAAATTGAAGCCCCGTAACAAAATCTGTGAGCAGAGAGACTTCACTTTTCTATTTTGGTACTTCTCATTTGAAAGTTCATATTTTTACTCTATCAAAGTAATTGTAATAGCTGACATTCACTCCATTTCCCAAATCCTGTCCATTATAATATGTCCTGCATATGTGCGGGTTAAGATTTAAACCCAAACTACCTATAGGTTTCTCACTCACAAGTCTGTTCCCCTTCCTGAGTTCTAGCATGCAGAACTTAATGTCAGTGCACAGTAAAACCAGTAATACAGATCTGTTAAACTGTTACAATATAAGTAAATTTTTATTTTCCCAAATTATTTTATCATTATTTATTATATAATCTTCTTTTTCTTTTTGCAAGTAGGAATAAAATTTGCACACCTGAAAGATACTCATAAGAAATAGCTCTGGAATTGTCATACAGTTTTGCTTCATCATTTGCACTCTTACAAAAGTTACTTATTGCCTTGAATAGTCTTTCACTACAGATAGGATTCTCTGAATAATTTTCATGAATGAAACTCTTAATTAAAGCTGTTGATTTACAGACTGCCAAAGCTTTAAATAGTGCTTAGACATGTGACATGTACATTAGGTAAATTAGCACCTGAAAAAAGGCAACACATGGTGTTTATTATTATAATTGTTGGGTTTTTTTAACATAAGTTTCAGTAAAAGTGTTTGATAACAACAAAGTTAAAACTTCAATGAACTAAGAAACACATCAGACAATAACCTGAGTTAAACTTGTGGATAAGTTCAGGGACTTGCATACTAAAAGGGGGCTGAGATGGACTTCAGATAAATTGGAATATAGTTCAAAATAGTTCCACTTGGAAGAGCCCTTCTGTAACACCTAACCCTGAAGAGGCAAGAAATCACTCCTACAGGAAACTAGCTGTTCTTACTGGAAAAATTCAAGCACAGCAAATAGGTACTGAAGCCCGTTTTAATGGAGGCTTATTTGCACTAGGCTGCGTCTCTACTTAATGATAAACAGGTGTTAAAAGCCTCCTTAAGAACTGAATCACCCTCTCAAGATAGTTCTTTCAGTTGACTATGTCCCTTTGTCCCTCTGGGAAACTAGGGGTCTAAGATAATTTAAAGGCTTGTTTAAATGCTGAAAGGTAGATGTGAGAACCCCAGTTCAAGAATCTATTTTTAGCTATGCCAGAACTCACTAAAAATGAGTAAGCATCCATGTTGCTAACCTCAGTTTTGGAAAATAAGAGAAGCAAATTACATGAATGATCTACACAACTATGTTATGTTCTTTAAAGGTTAGTAATGAGAAATCTAGGTTTGAGTTTGTGTCTGTGGGAAGGCTTTAATCATAAAACAGATGAATTAACAAATCTGAGGGACAAAAATTATGAGTCAGATCGATAAGAGAATTTTTTATTATTAACCTGTATCAAAATGTTCCATGATGTGTTATAGTTTAGTACAAGCTTGTTCAAGAGTTACATTCCCCCTTCACATCACCCAAAAGAAAAACAGTGCACATGACAAATTCACCATTGTTTGCTGAGATGTTATAGGCCTTTAAGAACTCATGTCTTCAAATCTCTTCATTGCTCTGACCTACTAACTTTTCTGCAGTTCATATGGTTTTGGAGCATGGAGAATCAGAAGTCATCACTTGTCAGTTACTTAACAAAGCTCTTTAGCATGAGTGACATGCCAGACTTGCATGTATTATCTACATCCAAATACCTATCACTGAAAGATCTTGTAAGAGGTCTTTCCTTGTCATGTATATGCTCCAACAAGAAAGTAATAGCCATTATAATGCTTATACCAATTCAGAGAGTGAGGAATATCTCCTTGCTCCAGCCTTAACATTATGACTCATCACAGCTACCTTGTCCTTACCTTAACCATCAGCAGCTTAACCAGGTAATGGCACTTACGCTGATACTGATGTTGGAAATACCTAATGTTAAGTTAGCTCTACATTTTTATCATGTATAAAATCGATTTTTGAAAAGCAGTTAGAAACAACTTCTGTTAACTAAACTAACTGGTTTAGTTTTAACTAAACTAACTAACAACTAAAGCACTGGCTTTAGTACTGGCCCACAGCCTTTTCAGTGTAAATGCTATAGATAATATCAAGGAGCTTTTCCTGGAGAATTCTGGGGCTTTTTTTCATACCCTACAATATTCTGAAAACTGCTAATGGGGATTTTACTTTGTTTCTTCTTGTTACTCTGTTGTTGCTAGTCTGGTGATTGTGGCATTGTTCTGGTTTCTTTATAAAACATCTAATGTGGCTTGATTCTGCCACAAATCCTATATTTGTTTTATTATATAAAATATATTTTCTATGCTTAAGTTAATATCTTGAGTTTTTTTAATTTACTTTTTTTCTTTCCAACTCTATGTTTCTGAACACCAGTGTAATCTGATACCAAATTGTTGGTTTTACAGATCATTAAATGCGGAGTATTTGGCTCAGCTGTCCCAAATTTTTTGTTCAAAGACTATTCCAGGAAGAGTATACCACTCACAGCATGCTATTTTAGTGTAAAATGTGGTGAGACTACTCCTTTTATACAGAAGTTCAGTGATAGGAAATTTTGACCAAGGAACTTGATAACATGAGTTTAATGGTCTCTTCAAATTGACAGGTTTCAAAATCACTTCTTCCAGGTCAGAGGAAGCTCTGAGCGTAGCAGGCTAGGCTTTTATATTTTATGAAGCTATTTATGGATTTAAACCTTTGATACTTTTATTTTGTTTCATTTGGCTTTTTTACACATCCTTTTTCCATTTATAGTAATCAGTTAATAGTCTTCCAAATTATCTGAGCAGCCTTTGCCTGACGTTCCACTCCAGGAATGCCTTTTTAGTCACTTACTGTAGTATTCAATTTGGTCATATAGTAGTTTCAAATTCTAAATGGACAAAAGCTGGGTTTCTTCTTCAGTGATTTAAATTAATATAAAAAGAGCTGTACGAAGCTGCGATGCTCAGCATGGCTGTTATCAATGTTGGCTAGATCCTCTGCACACTGACAGCACTGTTTTAGAAGTTACAGTTCCCTTTGGTGTTTCTTTCACCGAAGATGTGAAATGCCTCAAAAACCGAAGGTCAGTGCTTGTGGTTACATTTTCAAGTTTAAAAATGTATTTGTAAACAGCAGATTTTATATAGATCTGGAAAAAAGAACTTTGCAATCAAGGGAAAATTCCTCTTCAGTTCTATCAGAATAGAATGCGCAGATATTATTTTCTTTCCTTCCACCCCTCATTCCTATCTTACTTTTTCAGTGGAAAATAAATGGTCATAATTACCAGACTCTTCAATATTCTCCTGTAAATAGAAATCAATTCCAGAGACTCTAAAGATTGATGTGAGATGAATTTTGAGATCCGGATGAAGTCTACTGTGTGGCATTATATGTTTCCAGCTGATCACTTGTTTTGCAAGATACTCTCAATTAAAATGCTAGGATACATAAATGCACCAGACTATAATTGCCAAAACTTTTAGCTGAATACAACTTCAGAATTCAGTTTAACAGCATGGAATTTGCTACTCCTCTTTGAAATAACTTTGTGATGAGGATAATTTAGTTCTTTAAAATCAGCTAGTTAATACATTCTGAAAAATCCGGAATACATTCTGGAATTCCTACTACATGCTGAAAAATACTGAAAAAGACTCTTTTATAAATTAATTGTATTAAAGCAGGATTATTTTAATTCTTAAATGCATTTTTTTTCTGGGGTACACCCTCCTAGTCTCTTTCAAAATTCTCTGTTTTGCAGATATGAGAAAGTAACAACACAAGGACAAATAAATGCATTTACCTTTGTTTCATATAGATTATGGTCACATCATATTTCAAAGGCAGTATTGAATCTGCTTTTCCCAAAGATTTTTAAGGTCAGTATGACCCTGAATAAGGTTCTTCTCCACTGAAAACTGATACAGCTGTGTGATAAGGGAGGAAAACGCAGCATCAGTTCAAGAGAAACATGCAGTGGCTCTGCAGATGGCAGAATGCATATGAAGGTCCTAGAGGTGTAACTCTCCTAAATGCATATATATGTGTGTGTTCCTGTGTGTATGTATAGGATAGTGTATAAGTATGTATCTCCTATGTATAACTCTACTATATTATATCTACAAGTATAACTCTGTCCTTTTTTGGGGGTGTGCCTTGCATCATTCCTCATTCATCTGCCTTCTTTAACATATCACAGAATTACAGAGAAAAGTGATTAAATAGTTCCCCAAGACACAGTGGCTGCATTTGCTCCTTGCCTACATGCGGGGTATGTGAATATAGTAATTATTTTTCTACACCCTCCACTACTAATTTGACCCTATAACAGTAAAGCAGAAGCTGCCCTTTTAGATGAGGTTTTCACACATGCATCACACGGGGGTGCTTAGTATGTTTGGATATTTCAATAATTCTATAAGTTACATACAATATAAAATTGACTATATCTGTAGTAACTGCAGGTGGAACATCACATGTCATTCTGTGACAATAAATCTAAATAAGGTGGAAGCATTTGAAAAGGAGCTAAGAGCCACAGTTATACATCTAGCAGCTTTCTGAAAACATGTTTGAAATCAGTGTCTAAATACCTTGGAGAGTCTGGGTGTGCAGATTGTCTAAATGATATCTGAGGTGGCAGCATTGTAATAATTGCTAAGAATCCTCTAAGTGTGTCATTCCCAAGATAGGGAAAAATAAATCAGAAAAGGAACATTCAGTATAAAGGGCAGCTTTTTATATACGTTCCTTACCAAGAAAACAGTTGAAATCTTACTGATTTTAATTGAGATTGAGTAAATAATAGTTGAAAAGATACTGTTGAAACAAATTCTATTTGAGTTGAGTTGATCGTGATACTAAAAAAGTAGGTTTTTATTTCTGACATCTTTAAACATTTTGAGTTTATTTTACGAACAGGGCGTTTGAGTACTTGAAACCTAAGTTACCATTTCTGTTAACTCAATAGCACTCTGTTGCAATGTGGTTTTCACCCTGCCTTTCTATGGTACTCCTTTTACCTACTGACATTCCTCAGTTTTAAGTATACAGGAAGTCCAAAACACAATGTGCAGTCCCTATATGGGGAAAGAAAGAGAGAGCATGGGCAGATTTTAAGCACATTTAGATATGCCTAGTCTGCCATGCCATCTCCTAGCATGCATTTAGAGCATTTTTCAGCCACACAAGAATGGCTGTTTTGGAGGTTTTCCAGAAGTTCAGCTTTGAGTCAAAGGGAGAAGTCTACATTTACAAAGAACCATTCACAGCTGTCAGAAGTTAGCTGTCTGTGGAACTCAAAGTACAGCTGCAGTTTTTCCAGAATACTGACAACTTCTGTGGCAACCAGAGTCTGTTCGCTACTACTGGGATTTCCAAAGCTCTATCAGAGAAAAAGTATCAGTGCCCTATGCCTGTAATTTCCATTTTTGTGTTTTTATTACTCTTTTATTGTTTTTTATTCCAATGACATACTGCTTTTTTTTTCTGAAGTTAAAAAATTATAAGATACCAAGTTTTGGAATAAAATGCTTATTATCTTCAGGGTTTTTTATAAAGCTTCCAGAATGAACAGAAAGCAGTAAACACTGGTTTTTAGTTTCTCCGAGACATATAAAATTGGGTTTGTAGCATTTATGCTGCAATATTTTAACTAAATAGGAGTGATGGGATTGTATCCTCCCATTACTACAGTCAGAAGTATAATCATATCCTCTTTTTACTTCAGTAAGGATGCTATCTACAACTCCATTTCTCCTGCAGACACTCTGACTGTTCCTCATTTTTTTGTTCACATTGAATATACAGAGACACAAACTTATAGTGATGTAATGCAGTATAAAGATATCATTTTCATTTGTGAAACTCCTCTGCAACTGCATTTCTCAGAAACACAGCAGTAACCTGAGCTAAAATGTTTGTGTTATGACATATTTCCTGAATTCTTTTTCTAATCCCCTTCTCTCATTGTCTCCTTGAAAAGTTTGCATAATTATAGCAACAAGATGAAAAACAATTGGGAAGAGAAGCCATACTTCCTTATTTCTTCTGAGAAGTACACATTATACATTAGAATACTGTAAAGCTGTATATAGTAAAAAGTAACTTTTTTTTTAAACTATATCCCAGAATGTCATTTTAAAGAATACGTCAGATGTGAAAGGACAGGGAAAAAAAAGTACAATGAAGCCAGAGAGATCCAATCATAGATTTGACATTAGTTGAGAATTGAAATCAGGATAGCTTTTATAACCTGTATTTTACATCTAAAGCAGTTTCAAAATTGTCTTTTAATTAAGTCTTTTTGTTTGTTTTCTCTTTTTTTTTTTTCTCCTTATGAGTAAATCTGGTAGTTTTCAGGCTACCATTTTATGTGTGAAAATTTTAGGTGTCAGTGCAGAGGGGGCTTACAAGCTTGGCCAAGGAACCTTGGCCCAACTCTCTCTTTTTTTTTTTTTTTCCTTTGTGTTACTTGGAAATAGCTGAAAGTGTTTGCCACTTCATACAAGGAATCACTGTTAAGAAGAAGGAGGGGAGGAAAGAGGGGGATGACATTTTAAGAATCATGACTTCTCTTTCTTTTATTTCTCCTGACCCTGATCTACCTTACTTGTGTGTTTCTTATCGCTTCCAACTTTATTACCTTCTTGAGGCTGACCATGTAGCTTAGAAATGTGGAAGACCCCTGAGGAGTTACAGCAAAAATTCCTCTGCAATCAGGGCTGGGTGTATCAGGCTGTCAAGCTGCTGTCCTGTGTGTAGCACAGTAACTGACTGCTGCTCAGTGGGAGCCTTTTTAGACGTCCAGTTTCTCTGAGTACACTGATTTTATCTTTGAAATGTCCCCAGTTTCTGTACTAATTTCCATTAAAAAAATTAATAGGTTGTATTCATGTAAAAGGAAAAGACCTGCAAATACATGTTCTCAGTACTTCTGATGTTCTTAAAAGAATTTTCCCAGTCTTTTTTTCTTCTGCAGCAATAAGTGGATGCCACAGGCCAGTGATTTTGGATGTATCTGTGATATCTGTATCACAGATACAGACATATTTGTACAAATGAGTCTGTGCCTTATCAGGCACAGGATTTCCTAAGGAAGACAAACTATTGGATTGGAATATGTTGCCATATTCTGAGTAGTGCTGTTTTGCTATATTAAACTATGCATCAGTATGCCACTCAGTGAAAATTACTTTCCATCTGTGTTGTCATTACTTGTTAGTTTTACATAGTAAGATTTTTTGGTTGGTTGGTTTTTATGCTTTTGCTGTGGCTTTTCCTTTCCCTTCTTTTTTGAAGCCAGATCGAAATCACAATATTTTAATCATTCATCTTCATCAAGTCACTCTAAACATTATATATATAAATGGGTGAGATGACCTCTATGATGTTTAAAGAAATATTCAAAAAACACTGTTGAAAAAGGCTCTGAAAATTAGTAGCCAAAGAGAGATTTAAAAAATAAATTTGATATTTTATTTCAGAAGATACCTTAGTAAGTATATTTTCTTCCCATTCGTGAAAGAAGGAGAGGAAAGCCATGTCAACAGATGTGTTCATTACTCTACCCTGTGGAGCCCAGATAAAACTTTATAAACAATAGTGCATTATTATTGTATTGCCATCATGTTGCCACAGGTTTCTAAGTAGCTTTGAGGCTTTCAGTTTCTAAACCATTGGGAGCTCTTTACCACATGAAATTTGACATGTCCATTTTGGGTAGAAAAGTACTCAGATGAAGTCACCTTTCATCATCTCAGGACTTGCAAGTTGTCAAAAGACTAGGCTTCCAAGAGTGATATGAAAGAGCAGATATTTGTCATTGTTTGATTCTGTATTCTACTAAGGCCACTCTTTATAGAATAAAAAGTGAAATGCTCAGGAAAAATATCTTGACACATTATTGCAGTTTCTTTGTGAAACCTATCCTGTACCCTGTTTGCTAGCACAATAATAAACTGTCACTCAATTGTACTGAAAAGCAGAAAAGTTGATGATGGAAACACTTTCTAATAATGCCTGATTAGTACAGGGAACTCATTGTAACTTGGTAGCCCTTGAGCAATATGTTCATCAAGACTCAAGGGTTAAGTGTTATAAGGATAATGCAAAAATTCAGAGTTGAACTCTTAAAATAGCCAAGAGTTTTAGAATGGAGATGATCAGTGGGATGGGGAAGAGAACTAGAAGGCCAAAAGCAAGAAAAACGCATGGGTTAAAGTGTTTTGGTACTCTGATGAATGTTAGTAAACCACAGGTTCAGGATGGTAGTGGGACTTAAGAATTAAGCCAACTTAAGAATTCCTAAGATTTAGAATTATGACTCAAGGTACACAAACATTCACCTAATAAGGCAAGGGCTCTCAACCTTGAGGAGTTACCTTGGGTGGCATCCTGAACCAAGGGGAGTCCCTGACTGCAGACCTGCTGCTCTGAGGAGAACTGACTCAATTCGCCCTCTGGTGGGACCCTAGTTGAATCTGACCTGTGGTCATATGCAGCCATGTTAGTTCCTGTTGGCTGAGGGCTCCGTCTACTGGTGACTGTACATGGCCACAGTCACAGCAAAGCAGTAAGGGCATGAAAAGTAAAGGTGTGAAAATTAAGGGTGCAAAAAGAATCAGTGGCTGCTATGTTTCAACAGTCGGAAAGCCCTGGTCTTTATCAGGGTGGGTGCACCTGCCACAATTCATCAAAATATATACTCAGAAAGTTTTAGCATTATTGCAATGCATTCTTTTGGAGATTGGAAGATGTCTTGGTGACTTCCAGTAATTGAAAGACTATATTTTAGCAAGTGTTCCCTAAACAGATGAATAAATATGTATGGATCTATTAATATCTATATATACCCACACACATATGACCACCAATGTATCACAGAACCACAGCATGGCTGAGATTGGAAGGAACCTCTGGAGGTCATCTTGTCCATGTACCCTGCTCAAGCAGGGTCAGTTAGAGCAGGCAGCCCAAGACCATGTCCAGACAGCTTTTGAATATCTCCAAGGATGGTGATTCAACAACATTTCTGATCAACATATATGTGTCTATAGTATGTGTCTATAATATTTTTTTTTCACAAAGTTGAATCAAGTAAAAACCAAGAACTCTGGCAAACAACTAAAGAAAATATTATAATTTGCTTTGTAAGGGTACAGTGCTTGATCATCTCAACTGGATATGGTTAATATACATATATTTTGTCTTCCTTTTTTTATCTCAGTAGGAGGATGTTCCATTAAATGCTAGTTAAATAATTTTGAGAGAGAAAAAAGAATATAAAAATGAGACCATTTTTGCTCATGTAGTGTTTCAATGTCCTTATGTATTGACAAAATTTTGTCTTTTCAGGGATGCATGAAATATTGTTTGTTATTTTGATTAATCTTTTTCTTAACCGGTCACAAGGACATGTCTATATCCCTTTCTCTTTCTAAAAAAAAGTATTAAGACTGATTTACACCTTCTCCTTTGTAAGAATGCGAGGACTACAATTTACTATTTAATTTAAAATTATATTAATAATTTTTTATAAGTTTATTTGTTATTGTGCTATGGAACCATGTTATGATCTTGAAAAGTGTATATCCATCTAACCTATCCATCTAACTTTCAGGTTACCTGTTGTGATGTGACTAAACATTAAAATCAATAAATGGGATGTTTTCATTGTGAAATTTATGCTGATTTAAGAGGTTAATTTTGTTTTTATCAAAGTTCCTTGCTCTTAAGAAATATTTCATTAGGGATTATTTCTCTGGTTCCAGTTCTGATTTTCATATGGCATTTGGAAAGACTTGATTGAGTTACTGATGTTGTTCAAATCATAGAATCATAAACTCATAAAGTAGGTTAAGTCAAAAGGGACCCTTGGAGGTCATCTCTTCCGACTCCCCACTCAAAGCAGGGCCAACTTCTAAATATCAGGTCTTATCAGCCTTTTTCTAAATGCTGCTCTTGAAACAATCATCAAAGGAGTAACTGAAAGTTTATTTATATCTATGAAGGAATTTCTGTTGACTTAACTTGACTTTCAGTTAGCCCAGAGTTATTGATATGAAATGCTTTTTGAGTTCCTTTGAAAATCAGCTTGTACTAGTTTTGAGTGATTGAATATTGGATATACGTGTGGTGAGTTGACCTTGGCTGGAGACCAGGTGCCTACCAAGCCACTCTATCACTCCCTCTCCTCATCTGGACAGGGGGAGAGAAAATATAACAGAAGTCTCATGGGTTGAGATAAGGACAGGGAGATTAATCAGCAATTCCCATCATGGGCAAAACAGACTTGACATGAAGAAATAAATTTATTACCAGTCAAATCAGAGTAGGGTAATGAGAAACAAAAACAAATCCTAAAACACCTCTCCCCTACTTTTCCCTTCTTCTCTGAGCTTAACTTTACTCCTGAATTCTCTACCTCCTTTCCCTTAGCGGTGCACAGGGACAGGGAATGGGCACTGCAGTCAATTCATCACACATTTTCTCTGCTGCTCCTTCTTCCTTACTGTCTTCCCCTACTCCAGCATGGGGTCCCTCCCACAGGAGGTAGTTCTCTATTGACTTCTCCAACCAGCATGGGTCCTTACCACGGGGTGCAGTCCTTCAGGAGCAGACTGATCCAGTGTAGGTCCCCCGTGGGGCCACAGGTCCTGTGAAAATCTGCTCCACTGGGGGCTCTCCATGGGGTCTCATCCTCCTTCAGGGGCATCCACCTGCTCCAGTGTGGGGTCCTCCATGGGCTGCAGGTGATCTGCTCCACCTTGGACCTCCATGGGATGCAGGGTGACAGCCTGCCTCATCATGGTCTCCACCGTGGGCTGCAGAGCACCTCCTCCCCCTCTTTCTTCACTGACCTTGCTGTTTGCAGAGTTGTTTGTCTCCTATATTCTCACTTCTCTATTCCAGCTGCTGTTCTGCAGCAGTTTATATCACTTTCTTAAACACGTTATCACAGAGGTGTTACTACTGTTGCTGATAGGTTTGGCTTTGGCCAGTGGCAGGTCTGTCTTGGAGCTGTCTGGCTTTGGCTCTATAGGACACAGGGGAAGCTTCTGTCATCTTCTTATGAAATCCTTCCTTCCCCCCTCCCCCCAACCTTTCCATGCAAACCCAATACGATACATACAAAAAAGTTGTTATGAAATGAAAAGGGCTACAGGACAAGTATAATTTTTAGCCTGTAACACACCACTTCTGCAAGACCCAGTTCTACCTGCTCTGGAGATACCTGTGGCAAGAACTCTAATAAAGTTTAATGAAATAGGCTTTTATTTCCAGCAGATCCCTTTCTGCACTTTGACAAAAATGTCCTTTATTTTAGGCATTGTTTAAGCAACAGGAAATTGCCTTTCCTGTCTCATGAAGTTCCCGCAATAATTCTCCAAACTTGCCAGCTGAGCTAGGTGTGTGAATTCACTTACTGTTGATAGAAAAGAACAGACAGTTCTTAAATGTAGTTCATCTCATCCTAAAATACATCATAAGGTGATCACACCCTATTTCCTAATGGAGATAAACTGTTCCTGTCTTTATAAACTACAAAGGGAACCAAGGTGGACCATATCACAAAGCCTAAATATACACTGAAGACAACTAAATTTTAGTGAGATAATTCCTATCGAAAGAATAAATTCCCCATTTTCTTATTTTTTGCTAAATATTGTCAGGATTCTGATCAAGAACACTGCTGCTTCATAACACTTCCATGTTCTTTGGATTCTCCATGTTGTAGAATTGGTATTGACCCTTATTCCTCAGTCTTTTTCTTTTTTTGGCAATAGCTTTATTTCATCACACTTTAGCCATATACTTTCAATCCTTAAAAAATCCAGTTGAAGGATGATATAACGTTACTCCTGTTTCTTTGTTCTTCAGTGAGTTCCCCAAAAGGGAGAAAAAATTTGCATGTGCTATTTCTTCCTATTCTATGTAATATTTAAAATGAAGTTCAACTTGACGTCATTTGTTTAAAATGTAAAGCCTTTTTCTCTGTCATGAAAATATAAATAAATATTCTTTGTTCATTAACATGAAAAGCTTAAGGAAATATCTTACTTTTTTGGTTCTAATCTTTGTTCAACTACTTTATTTATTCTTTTGAAAAGAATATCTTATCTGGTTTGGTGATGTCTCTTTATTTTAACACAGAAGTTATGTCTTTCAAAGAAGAAAAATAAAAACACAAAATATTTACATCCCTAGTTCTCCACAACTCTATCTTTCCCAGTAACTATTATTTGACAAAGAAAACTTTCAACCTAATACAAGATCATTCTAAAATAGCTTCTTCATAATATGTCTTTTGGCCTACTGACTTATAAAATTATTTCAATTTGTGAGAGTAAAACATGATCTCAGCCTTAATGAATGGAATCCCATTCTTTCAGGAATTACAACAGGTAAAATGAACCAGTACATTGAATAACCTGTTTAGACTAAGACAATATACACTGCCAGTATTGTTAGAAACTGCTATAAAATTATATAATAGAAATTAGTAGAAAATATTTTATAAATAATTAAATAACAAAATTAAAACACAGAACAGTTTTTGTTTCATTCTTCAGCTTTAGTAGTTCTTTATTTGGTCCTATTGCTTTGAATGTCTTTTGCGCAGGAAGGTAAAATACCTACTTTATTTATCAGCCTTTGGACCTCTACTTAAAGTATGTCTTCAGATTTATTTTAACATATGTATAGAAAGTTTTGTGTATGGTTAGCCAATATTCTTTGCATTGGTGTGTCTTACCTTGACATGATATTGCACGGTTTGTTTATTTTAGGAATATCATGCAGTATCTGGGTGGTCCTTTCACTGAATTCTGAAATCCTTGTATCATTCTGATCTGCTTTCCTAAACATTTAGCAAGGGGGTAGTGGTTTTATTATTCTTAAACAGTCTTACTAAGGAAAGTCCCACAACAAATTTAGCACTTTTAACATCTACTGAACGGAACTCATGCTAGTGACAATGTCAAAGCATTTCTACTTTTGAAGGACTGTTTAAATAAAAACCAAACAGAAACCTGATACTATTAAAAGGCATATCTGTGTGGAAAGTATTGTAGGAATATTTATTCTCATTTGTATTCATATATAATTTCAATCAGAGGATTGGCATAAGTGATACTAGCAGAAGTACTTTGAACAGAAATTGTTATGGCTATCATCAAGCAGGTCATCCAAACAAATTAGCTCAACCATACAGTTATTTCACTAAAAGTGTTTGAATTATCTGAGGCCAAATCTTTATAGACATAAGAAAACCCCTAGACACAGTTGCCAAAAGATCTTAAGCATTGGAAGGGTGCTGTGGGTTAACACCAATAGACAGCTAAGGCAGCTCATTCACTGCCCCACAGTTTGATGGGGAGAGAAATGGAAGGGTAGAAGTGATACTAGTCCAGTGATATTAATTCTTTCTTTAGAAATTGTGAAATGAAAAATTCCGACACACTGATTTTTCAGCTGCATTAATAGCATAACATGGATTTTGGGGTTGGTTTTTTTTTTGGTATACAACAGGAGGGACAGACCATGAAGTGTATAGTGTGAGCAAAATTCCTTCACCGTTGGATGTCTTTGACAAGGGGAATAAAGTAGTTGAGGTTGTAATGTGTTTTAAATAACAATGATTATTACTATGGATGGGAAAAAAAAAGACCCCAAAAAATTGGTACAGCAATTGTGGCCCAAAACTACAAGACTAAACATCTCCATGAATAAAAATCAATTTTGTGATAGCATTTTGTGCTAAAAAAATATACATCAATAAATTTGTGTAGTGCCAAAGATAACGTTTTTATATAATCTTATTTTGAAGAATAGCTATGAAAAAAAATAAGAAGAGTGCACAGGAGAAGACTATTAAAAAGATTGCTGTTTAAAAAAGAGGCAATTGCTGAGAATAAGGAAGATCAAATCCCTGAAATAGAATTTGAAATATTTTAGAATTCTAATTAATCTATGTAGATCCATAGGGTCAAGATTCTTGATTAATGGTAGACTCAAGAAATTTTAGGACCATAGAAAAAAATAATCTTTGCTAAGTAAGGTAACAGCCCCTCATTGTTGTCATGGCAAACACTGGAAGTCATCGTTATATCCTTCTGTACTCTCACCAGCCAGCTAGAGTACTCATTTCAGGACTTGCATCTGAGGGTTTTCTTTGCCTGAGACTGCTGCCTGGTGCGTTGAGATAGTGCCACTGCAAGAGATACGGGTGATAAAGGCTAAAACCAGGAGGGAATGATTTCCTATCCCCAGCCATCAGGCTGAACAACTGTTTAGCTACAAGTGGTTTAGCTGAGAAAAACAAGTCAGATTTGTCTGTAGCTTAGTGCTATACTGGGACAAGAGAGTTTCAGATTCTTGTCCCTGCATTCGTTGTTTTTGTCTTTCATTTAAGTCACAAGAAAACTACATAAAGAGAATTTTATGCAGTGACCATAACTCTGTGCTGTGCCTTTTACAGGGATAAGGCAAGAGGCTAGCTAGTCTGATTTTAACCTAAATGTTCAAGGAACCTTTTTATTCTACAAAGAAAATCAATTTAAATCAACAAGTATATCCATGTATAAAAAAATATCAATACAGACTAGACAAAATTCTGATGACGTTGTTCAGATTGTATATAAAGCACTTCCGTGGAAATTTTTTTTTTCCCTGATTCTACAGTGTGAATAGTGCTGCTTGGTAAACAGAATTTTTAATTATGAATGAAATGTAGGCTGAATCTGAAGAAAAATATAATTGAAAAATGATGATATCTTTTCTAGATTAGTTTAAGAATAAATTGGAAATTTCTTTATGATTCTGTACTTTAGGTAATTATTTACCTCAGGGGAAATCAGTGCTAATTGAGTAAATATGCTTGACATTATTTGGCAACCATGCATTCTGCTTTCATACTGATAGAGTTCTAAAGCTTTGATCCAGCATCATTAGTGCTTCTTGTAGACTGAGGTCTACCTTGGTAGGTTGAAATCACATAGATATGAAACTGTTTTTAAGCCACTGAAACGACTGTGTTTTAAACTATCTAACCTTTATACTCATTATACCTTTCATATATACAGTAATGTCTGTTACATTCTTTATAAATTTAATAATTTCAAGGAAAATATTAGCCTGTGATTTTTATTTCGATCTGTGCTGTCTAAAGAATTTTAATTTTCCTTGAATTGAGCTCAGGGATTCACAGTAATGCCTAATTTCTCTGCATTTTTTTTTTCCCTGAGTGGTAAGTCTAAAATTGTGCATACAGTACCTTAAAACAATTTATCTTTAACTTTAATAGTTAAAGTGTAAAGCACATAAGATCAAGGTGGTAAGTGACTGTACCCTTTTCTTCTTGATTTTCTTCTTTAGAAATAATATTGGAAAAGAAGTCAATATGGCAATTATACCATTAATTTGTTGATCATAACTAAGTTCCAAATTAGAAAAAGTAATGAATACAACATAGACAGGTTTTCTTAATATGGGCATTCATTTTCTATGCTGTAACTGGCTCAAATAGCAAAGGCTTTAAATTATACATTTAATACCTGGAATCTATTCAAATGCATAAAATACTCATGTGTTTAGGGGTTTGCATGATTCACATTAGTTTCATTGACATATGGGACTCTTCAGTGTGAAGATGTGAGCTGGTTTATGTTATATACTTTTGAAGTATCATTAACTTTTTACTGCTATACAGCAGTCCAAATGTATTATACAATCTAATCCTTTATTTGTGTATGTAGATGCTGAGGGTTATGTGAATTAAATGACACCATCCCAAAGAAAGTAGCAGGATGATTTTTTTCTCAGAAAAACTCCAGTGTGCAATTTTACTTAGACAAACCTACGCTTCTGCAATGAAGAGCCTTGTCAAGTCTTTGGGATCAAAAATGTATAAAGACTTTGGATTTCCATTGAAGGGTCCTGGGAAAGAAGCTTCTCTGGCCTTCTCCATTTGCCTTCTTAGATAGTCCACCCTGTAGTGAAATTGTCAAGATGTAGGATAAAATAAATTATTTATGACAGGAAATTGTGATTTAATTTTTTTTTTCCCAGTTTAAGAATGTAACCCACAGGATTTATAGGTCCTATTGAAATAAATAATTGAAATGATGCAATAAAAGACTAGAGAACCTCCTAGATGTGGCGCTCCTTGACCACCCATAACTCCCCCTAATTTTCAGTGAGCGTTACAATATGTAAAGAATACAAATCAGAGGTAACAGGCAGTTGATCAATACCATCAACATTTATATAATCTAGACAACATACACCAAAGGACACAGAAATCCGAATTTGGAGAATAATTCCTAATATTTTGTTAAACAAGACTTTCACAAAAGATAAAGAACTTAACATGTAGACATTTAATCTGAGGAAATATTATGTTCACAGATTAGCCTGAAATTAATCCTGAACAATTCACTGAGGATAATTAAAATTTGCAAGACATTGCATAAATTAAGTAGTACAGCCAATATTCCTTGATTTCCTAACTCAAGCAACCAGTTGGCAACAGCTGAATTATGGTCTAAAAATCCTATTTACTGGGTTTGTATGCAGTTCTACAAATGGTTCCAATCAGTCTTTATTTACCCAAGATCAACATTTACAGTCCATTTTTTGTGGGCTATATTGCTAGTGAAGTTACTTTGATGAAATATTCAAAGCAAGTGAAACAAAAATATTGCAAACACAGTTAGAATTAATTTATTTATTTTGTAAATTCACAATTTCAACAGTTCTGATTGTAGTTCTTTTTATTGGGTGTGTTTTATTTTATATAATAGGTATAAAACCATTCAGCTGTCTTTAGGAAACATAATAG
This sequence comes from Phalacrocorax carbo, assembly GCF_963921805.1. NCBI lineage: Eukaryota > Metazoa > Chordata > Aves > Suliformes > Phalacrocoracidae > Phalacrocorax > Phalacrocorax carbo. Next base: position 165,219,995 of record NC_087513.1, read on the forward strand.
ACCTCCTCTGAAATAAAATAAAATCTTAGTGTAATTATAAATAAGTATTCTCGCAAAACTTTTGTTTTAATGGAGGCTATCAGACATTTTCACATGCCAGATAGGATGCCAGCTAGTTTATCTATTTTTTAATTACATCCTACATTTTGGCCTAGCGCCTAATCTGAGCTTTTTATGCTCTGTCTTCAGAATTAGCACATGCCAAACACCAATTGCTCCATAGTCACCTATGTCTACCTATTACTTCCTCTTAGATTTTGGAAATGAGTCTACATTTCAATGCCATCTCTGAAACCAAGATATATCCACATCTTTATGCTTACTCTTGTAGTATTTTGTAGTATTTTGACACGTTTAATATTAATATTAAATATACCTGTTATTCACATTGTGTATCTTTAGAAATTTTAGAATGAAAAACTATGTGAGAGATTGATAGGGGAGAAGGAAGAAGAGAAATGTTAGCCTTCACATTATCCCTCACATCCAGCTTTCCTGCTGCAGCGCTTATGTTATTCATGCTCTCAGAGCAGCAACTCAGCTGCTAACTCATTCCTTGATTTTATGAGTGCAGTTCAATTACTTAAATATTTGAAAGACTCTAGGGTATCTGAGACAACTACTTGGAACCTGCACATATGAGACCTGATTTGTAGCAGACCCTTGCCTTTCTGGACAGGAAGGACTATCTCTCAAGTGCAGATGTCTGTTGTAAGGCAAATGAAACACAGTTCATATACGACACGTTTCATGTGGTGTCTGAAAGTCAGCAACAAGAAAGAAATGGAGAGGAAATTCTTCTCCTTGGTAAAAAACATCCTGGGTTGTTGGCCTGCTGCTGTTTCAAAGTTTTCACAGAAAGGGAGAGATAGCCTAACAGGTGAAGTGATATGAAGTAAGGGAGTCTCAGCTGTCCTCTCACTCCCTATTCACATCAGAGATGGTTTTTCCTTGACTTATTAGTTAAAGCATAAACAACCTTGTTTGAGTACTGAAACAGAGAATGTAATATATGACTTCAGACAAATTGCTGTTTTCTGTTGTACCAGCTACTGAAAGTGCATGAACATGGTCGCCATGAAACCATTTTGAGGTAGTGAGAGTATTTACCAGTCACAAGACATTGCTCATTTATCTATATGTTATACCTCTCCTTCCCACTGAAGAATGCTGTAATAGGGTTTTGAGGAAAGAAAATTTTCATGTAAGATCCTTTTACAAATCCCTCATTAGCCAGGCTATTGGACTGTCCTTATCGAAGAGCTCAGAGGCCCTCTTTTTCCACTAGGCAAATCTCAGAGGATTTTTACAGAAATTAGTCTGCATGAAGACTTTCCAAGTTGGCTTTGAACAGTTTTTTCTCAATCTTTTGGCTACGTTGCAGCTGTGCTATCAGCAGCTGCCTAACTGACCCTGACCAGATAATTTTATGTTATATTTTCTGTAGAATTCCAATGGGACCAGCCTATAAGAAAATCCTAAATAAATGTTACATCACCACAGTGCCTACAGACAGTAGTACAAGAACTAGCACAAAGACTGGGACCCAAGAAAGAGCAGAACAGATTGTGACATAGGGAAAAAGATCAATAGATATATTACAGGACTTACATTGTTAAATATTGTAACTTATTACACAATCTAAAATCAACAATATAAAGCTTCTGCCTCAAGCAATTGCTAGAAGAAAAGATTAAAAGAAAGACAATAAGAGAATATTAATGCAAATCCTGGAACGATATTATCTACTAAGAATCAGGCTATGGATATTCATTTTGGTACATACTGTAATTATAATTTAGTGACTTAGTGAGTTTGTAAACGTAATTTCATTATTGTAAATATAATTTTGTAATATGATTTAGTTTATTGTAAATATAATTTAGTAATTTAGATATATTTAGTAATTTATCCAGCATAAAAAGTGCAATGATACTGGATTATAATGTCAGGAATTAAAAGAAACAGGAAAGAAGAACCTACTGTTGATTAATGAATCCCAAATATTCAACTGTGAAAAAGTGGAGATTGGTAAAACAGTACATCTGTTGGACCTCGGTGATCTTCAGAGCTGCCAAAAAAATCAACATTTTAACACAGCTATGTATGAATTTATATTTGTGTTTAAAATGCTTCTCTCATGGTGTTTTTGTCTATTTGCTATGATAAAATCCAGATCCACAAAATACCCAGCCATATGAAAATTTAGCAGAGTTATAAAAAAAAAAAAAAAGATTTTAAATGAACTAATGTTCTGAGCAGTGCAAGCAAACAAACAAACAAGGAAAGAGAATGATTCTAAGGAAGAGCAAAGATCGAAAGTTTGGAAGGGATTCATGTTTCCTAAAAACGATGTAATCTCCTATCATCAGGCTTCCTTTAAGAGAGATTAATGCAGTGACATTACTCAGTGCAAGGGTCAGGGTAGGTAAAATTAAATAAAAATTACTGTTCTTTCTTCCCTTCACCTACTGAACTTAACAAAGGCAATAATATTTAATTTACAAAGTTCAGTCAAGCTCAGCTTTGCTATTGGTATTTATAGTGTCTCTCCATGACTCCTGTGTCTGTACAAATGTCACTGATTCCTCAGGGTTGCAGAGTGGTTACTCTACATGCGCTACATGTTATTGAAATCCATGCTGGGTAGGAAACAACAGCTTGAAAATCCACAATTTACAATTTCACTTTCATAACAGCTAAGCCTTCAGTAATGTCAGTTTAAGAAGGTGCTATGTCTTGAAACAGAAGTCTCTCAGAATTGTTAGACACACCATATCTCAATGATTAAAAAAACACTGAGAGCTCATCATACTCTTAAAACAGGAGAGCCACAGAAGTACCGATGGCATCATAAGCCAACATCTTAACAGGCCTAAGCTGGCATAGCTCCATTTTGCATCTGCACTAGTCACTGTAAATGCTGTCTATGTGCTGATGACTTTTAGCAGAGATTTATCAATATCTTAATTGTAAGTTGACCAGTTTGCCACCTATACTCTTTCTAACTTAAAGTCATCATAAGTTGAACTTTTTGATGTCAATTAGTTTAAAAAGCTTAGACACATACCTTTCAACAACGTCTGATGTTTGTAAAAAGGCAACCTGAATGTACAGACTATGAACCAGAATTTTAAAGGTAACTATCTAACCTACTCTCTCTTAATGCCACTAAGAGATTGGCATCTGCTTATTTTTAAATAACTATTCTGTGCATTTATCTATAAAAGAGTGCATAAAATACAGTTATGTGGGAATGTTACCTCTGAAAATGAGGGTAGGCTTGAACTCCAATAATGTGTTTGATTGTGAGAAATATTGGGTTTTGTCTTACCAAATATATTTTCCCTTTTGTTCATATTGACTCACCTTAAAACACACCAAAAAAAATTATACGACGAAGCCCAGATGTTCTAATAAATATTTTAAAAAGTAAAATAATTGTATTTTGCAGTAATTTGATCACAGAATTGTTAGATTTTTTTATTTTTAAAATATAACATGTAAAAATACCATATTCAGACATTTAAATGTTAAAGCCATGCAAGATATGGCAATAAATATGCATGATGTTTCCAGTACACTAGGCAGCAGTATAAGCAATTGTTATGATATATTGTGTAGTTCTGAAGTCAAAGATAGCCTCTGCATGTATATAATAAGAATTTAATTAAGCTTTATAATCAAGACTTGTTTTTGATGAAGATTGTAATATGAATTGAACAACATGATATTTTGGAAAGAATATGTGTAATTTTCTTTGAATCTAATTATTTCCTTTATTAGGGGAATATTAGCCACAAGTTCATTGGCAGCCAGACTTCTGTGATATTATTTGAATTTCTTGAATTCATTAGCATCAATTAATACATGCCACATTAGTAACAGCTTTAAATAAAGGATACGGCCGTTGTGGCTGACAACTGCCTACATAAAGCACCTAACAGGAGGTCAGGTAAGTATGCTTTTACTAGTGCAAAGGCACTGAGCTACTCTATATTCTTGGTCAGTTGTACTACTCTGTAAGAATGAGATTGTTTACAGCTTTGGGTTTTAGAAGGAGTTCAGCAGTCCATGCTTCATTTTCACGCAGTACAAAAAGATACGCTTTTCTACTGAGAGGTTCCTAAGATTACTCGGGAAGTTAAGTGACAGGAATTTGCCTTTCCACTGATTATAAAGGAAACACATATGTGTCACTGTTGTATTTTCAGAAAGTAGAAGAATTAAAGTAAAAGTAAATGAATCCACCATCTGTGGTTATTTCTGTTTGGAATAACATTTCAGTTTCAAAGGAAAAGAATCTTATTAATCTTATCTTCATCTTAAAAACTTTAAAAAACATAAAGAAAAATGTTTGTGGCATACTTACACTACTACTTTTTCAGGGAGTCAGAGAAAGTTTAAATGCTAGTCCCTTAATCGTCCATAATGTTTCTTTCCTCAGTCCCTGCATCTGAGGCTTTTCCAAGCATTTATTTGAAAAGTCCAAGTTTGTTTTAATATGGTTACAAAAATAGTTTGGTTCAAGGGCTGCACTGAAAGCAGAGTTATTAATATGTTTACACCAACTTTAGTTTCCTCTACCCTCTGCAGTTCTCTCCACTCTTCCAGCAGGCTTTGCACCCTCTTAAGTTCCCACATGCTGTTATGCTACATCTCAGGGTATACAATGTAGATACTCAGTTTTGTGTTCAAAGAATCATTCTGCTGAGCTGTTACACCATTGCACGCTACTTCAGGCACTTTGAACTATGTAAAAAAGAGAGAGAAAGAAATAGTTATACTTGAGGTATGAAGGTCACCAGAAGGGCCCCAGAGGAGATCAAGAACCAAGAAATTTGCTTGGCTGTGATTCAAAAGGAAATTAAAATAATTGTTTTCAAAATTGTACACTATTTAGTGATTAAACTTGTAAACAGCTGACTTTCCTTTGGTTTCTCAAAAAACTTCAGTTACTGTTTTGATAATAAAACAGAAAGGGGAGCAGAATATGTCATTGTTTTAAACTCTTCAAGCAGTTAGTGAAGTAATGAAGGTAAGATTAGAGTAGTACACACTGGATTCCAAAATGTTAGAGATACAGGGACATCCCCCTTTTAACGTGCACACCATTTAAGCCTATTTTAATCTTAAACAAAGCCTAGAAGCCTTAACTTGTAGCTTTTAGCTCCTGTGTGTATAATAGGTGAAAATATGTAGTATATTTATATATTGTGCGTGTGTGAACACTGTGTATGTATGCTCTTTCTAGATGGAATATAATTGGCAATAGGGAGGTAGAAACCTTAACACATTTGACAGCAGTTCCCTCCTACATCCTCACATTCACACTTAAAAACAGGGCTGGGAATAGCTCTGATAGTACATTGCAACTACATTACCTTGCAATTTCAAGACAGAGCTGGCTGCTATAAGCTAGAGTTAGTTCTGGCTGTACCCATTGTCTTCTTGACATCCTGCTCATTTTTATTTTGTAACAGGAAATGAAGAAAAAAGTGGATGCAGTCTGGAGGCAGTAATTTCTCTACGCCAGCTCTAGCAGCTATTGTAGCTGTGCAGAGGACTTGTCAGAAACTTTTTTGAAGAGTGTGTTTAAATGCTTGCCTAGGAATTTATGACAGAATCATACGTCAGTTTCTGTAGGATCCTCCTGAGTACCTGATGACCTGCGGAAAGGAATGGAAAAAATTTGCTAAAAGAATATATGCTAAGACCTCAATTAAATTTTTCTCCTTGCTCAGCCTTCCTATGTGAAGTTTTGAGATCCAGCCATCACACAAAAACACCTCTTTAGACCATTACTCCAAATACAATTCATTCTATCTAATTGTTTCTGTGTGTAAACTTGCACTTACAGAATAGACTTGCCTGCCCAGTGGGATCTTGACTTCTGTTGAGAATTCTTTTGATCTAACATATCACATTGTTGTGCAGGTGTTCATAATGTCTGCATGGGGATGCTGCCTAAAAAACCCTTTCCTTTAGAAGAATTCAAGAACCAGTTCAGATGTGATATAACACCGCTCCTTTTCCTTGTTACAAGAGTAGGGAATGGAAGAAGTGCAGTAGTACTACTCTCAAAACAGATTGAATAAGAGTTGGGCATCACCTGAAGGCAAAACTTGTGCTCTGAAGAGTTGAGAACACCTATAATGTGACAGATTATGATTATGTTGGAAAAGTGAATTTCTGCTAGGTCTGAAAACTGACCTGAAGAGTTTGAGATGGTATTGTTGGGTTGACGGTTGGCCTCGATGATCCTAGAAGTCTTTTCTTACCTTAATGATTCTATGATTCTAAATGCCCAGAGGCTGGTAGGAATAGTTACATGAACATTTACAATTAATAGTATTTGAGAGGAAAAAGTGGACTATCATGAGTCACAGAATCATACAATCACAGAACAGTTGAAGTTGGAAGAGACCTCTGGAGGACATTTGGTCCAACCCCACAAGTGGGGCTACCTACAGCCTATTGCCCATGACCATGACTATACAGCTTTTGGATATCTCCAAGTGGGGAGACTCCACAACATCCCTGGACAACCTGCACTACTGGTTAGTCACCCTCATAGTGAAAAATGGTTTTCTGATGTTCAGAGGGAACCTCCTATGTTTCGGTTTGTTCCCATTTCTCTGGTCCTGTCACTGGGCACCACTGAAAAGATACTGGCTCCACCTTTGCGACTGGTACTGTTTAATATCTTCATCAATGACAAAAACAGTGGGATCAAGTGCACCATCAGCAAATTTGCAGATGATACCAAGCTTTTTGCAGTTGACACACCTGAGGGATTGGATGCCATCCAGAGGGACCTGGACAAGCTCAAGAACTGGGCCCATGTGAACCTCATGAAATTTAACAAGGCCAAGTGCAAGGTCCTGCACCTGGGTCACTGCAGCCCCCGTTACCAATACAGGCTGGGGGATGAAGGCCCTGTGGAGAAGGACTTGGGTGTACTGGCAAATGAAAACCCGGACATAGAATCATAGAATCATTAAGGTTGGAAGAGACCTCCAGGATCAAGCCCAACCGCCAACCCAACACCACCACATCTCCTAACACATTCCTTGAAGTGCCATGTCTACATGTGTTTTGAACACCTCCAGGGATGGTGAGTCCACCACAACTCTGGGCAGACTGTTCCAATGCCTGACCATGCTTTCAGTAAATAAATTCTTCCTAATATACAATCTAAACCAAACCTGATGCAGCTTGAAGCCGTTTCCTCTCATCCTATCACCAGTATCTTGGGAGAAGAGACCAACACCCATCTCTCCACAACCTCCTTTCAGGTAGTTGTGGAGAGTAATAAGGTTTCCCCTCAGTCTCCTCTTCTCCACGCTAAACAACCCCAGTTCCCTCAGCTGCTCTTCATATGACTTGTGCTCTAGATCTTTCACCAGCTTCATTGCCCTTCTCTGGACACGCTCCAGCAACTTAATGTCCTTCTTGCAGTGAGGGGCCCAAAACTGAACACAATGTTCAAGGTGTGGCCTCACCAGCACCAAGTACAGGGGCATGATCACTTCCCTGCTCCTACTGGCCACGCTATTTCTGATACAAGCCAGGATGCCTTTGGTTTCTTGGACACTGGGCACACTGCTGGCCCATGTTCAGCCTCCTGTCTGTCAAGATCTCCAAGTCCTCCTCCGCTAGGCATATTTCCAGTGACTCTTCCCCAAGCCTGTAGCGTTGCATGGGGTTGTTGTGACCCAAGTGCAGGACCCAGCACTTGGCCTTGTTGAATCTCATACCGTTGGCCCCAGCCCAATGATCCAGCCTGTCCAGCTCCCTCTGTAGGGCCTTCCGGCCCTCAAGCAGATTGACACTCCCTCCCAACTTGGTGTCATCTGCAGACTTACTGAGGGTGCACTCAATCCCCTCATCCAGATCACTGATGAAGATATTAAACAAGACTGGGCCCAAAACTGAGCCCTGGGGAACACCGCTCGTGGACCGCCAACTGAATTTGGCTGCATTCACCACAACTCTCTGGGCTTGACCATCTGGACAGGATTTTACCCAGCAAAGAGTACGCCTGTCAAGCCATGAGCCGCCAGCTTCTCTAGGAGGATGCTGTAGGAGACAGTGTCAAAGGCTTTGCTAAAGTCCAGGTAGACAACATCCACAGCCTTTCCCTCATTCACTAGGCTGGTCACCCTGTCATAGAAGGAGACCAGGTTAGTGAGGCAGGACCTGCCTTTCATGAAGCCATGCTGGCTGGTCCTGATCCCCTGGTTGTCCTGCACATGCCTAGTGAGCGCACCAAGATGAACAACTCCATAAACTCCCCCGGTATAAGGTCAGGCTGACAAGCCTGTATTTCCCTGGATCCTCCTTCTGGCGCTTTTTGTCTGGGACCTCCCATGTTAACCCAGGACTGCTGATAAATGATGGAGAGTGGCTTGATGAACTCCTCTGTCAGGTCCCTCAGTACTCTCAGGTGTATCCCATCTGGCCCCATAGACTTGTGAGTGTTCAGGTAGTGCAGGAGGTCATAAACTACTTCCTCCTGGATTTTGAGGGGTTTATTCCACTCCCCATCCCTGCCTTCCAGCTCACGGGGCTGAATACCTTGGGATAACTGGCCTGACTGTTAAAGTCTGAGGTAAAGAAGGCATTAAGTTCCTCAGCCTTCTCCTCATCCTCAGTGGCAATGTTCCCCTCTGCATCCAATAGAGGATAGAGATTCTCTTTGGTTCTCATTTTATTGTTAATGTATTTGTAAAAACATTTTTGTTATCCCTTACAACAGTGGCTAGATTGAGTTCTAGCTGGGCTTTTGCCTTTCTAATTTTCTCTCTGCAAGACCTAATGAGATCCCTGTACTCTTCTTGTGTTGCCTGCCCCTTCTTCCAAAAGTAGCAAACTCTCCTTTTTTTTCCTGAGCGCCAGCAAAAGCTCCTTGTTCAGCCAGGCCGGCCATCTTCCCTGCCAGTTTGTCCTATGGTACATGGGGACAGCCTGCTCCTGCATCTTTAAGGCTTCCTTCTTGAAGAATGCCCAGCCCTCCTGGACACCTTTGTCCTTCAGGACTTCCTCTCAGGGGACTCTCTCAACCAGTGCCTTGAGCGGGCCAAAGTCTGCCCTCCAGAAGTCCATGGTAGTGGTTCTGCTGACCCCTCTTCTTACTTTACCAAGAATCAAGAACTCTGTCACATCATGGTCGCTAAGCCCAAGATGGCCTCCAACCACCACATCACCCACCAGTCCTTCTCTGTTTGTAAAGAGAAGGTCAAGCAAGGCACCTTCCATGGTAGGCTCACTTACCAGCTGTGTCAGGAAGTTACCTTCCACACACTCCAGGACCCTCCTGGACTGTTTGTTCTCTGCTGTTTTGTATTTCCAGCAGATATCTGATAAGTTGAAGTTGCCCATGAGAACAAGGGCTACAAATAGTGAGACTTCCATCAGCCGCTTGTAGAACGCTTCATCTATATGTTGGCACACGAACCGACAATGCACACTTGCAGCCCAGAAGCCCAACCTCATCCTGGACTGCATCAAAATCAGCGTGGCCAGCAGGTCGAGGGAGGTGATTCTGTCCCTCTGCTCTGCTCTGGTGAGACCCCACCTGCAGTACTGCGTCCAGCTCTGGAGTCCTCAGCACAGGAAAGACATGGACCTGTTGGAGTGGATCCAGAGGAGGGCCACAAAAATTAACAGAGGGATGGAATAGCTCTCCCGTGAAGAAAGGCTGAGTGAGTTGGGGTTGTTCAGCCTAGAGAAGAGAGGCCACAGGGAGACCTTACTGTGGCCTTTCAATACTTAAAGGGGGTTTATAAGAAAGATGGGGACAGACATTTTAGCATGGCAAAAACAGGACAAGGCGTAATGGTTTTGAAGTAAAAGAGGGTAGATTTAGACTTGATATAAGGAAGAAATTGTTTGCAATGAGGGTGGTGAAACAGTGGAACAGGTTGCCCAGAGAGGTGGTGGATGCCTCATCCCTGGAAATATTCAAGGTCAGGTTGGACAGGGCTCCAAGCAACCTGACCTAGTTGAAGATGTCCCTGCTCACTCCAGGGGGGTTGTACTAAATAATCTTTAAAAGACTCTTCTAACTGAAACCATTCTATGATTCTAGGATTCTATGGAGCCTGGCTCCATCTTATTTGCATCCTTCCTTCAGGTATTTATATACGTTGATGAAATCCCCTGAGTCTTCTCTAGGCTGAACAGTCTCAGCTCCCTCAGACTTTCTTCACGGAAAGGGTGCTCCATTTCCTTCATCGTCTTTGTGGACCTTCATTGGACTCTCTCCAGTATGTCCATCTCTCTTGTTTTGAGGAGGCCAGGCCTGGACACAGTACTTGAGGTGTGGCCTCACTAATATGCAGCTGCTTAATAGACCCAAGGTAACTTCACTCAGGAAACAGTTTCATGTTTATAACAGCATTTTAGAGGCTGGATAAGTGTCAAAAGGAAAAAAAAAACAACAAACAAACAAAAAAAACCAGGAAAATGAAAAGAAGGCTTAGATCGATACAGCTCTGCTAGTGGTATGTAAGATGTCTGGAAAAAATCCCTTGTAGTAGGTGCAGTGTCTCTAATGTTAAACAACTGAAGAGTGGTATCTGCTGAGAAAAATATTATGAATTAATAGGTGGAGAGGAGAGAAAAGCACAAAGGAATAGTCTGGGCATGGGAACTTAGAAGAAACATGCCTAAGCATCCCCATGCTCCTCGGCTGTTAAAGGTTGAGTGCCACTTCCCTAAATGAAACTCAACAATTATCTCCTTTGAATGGCCTCACTTATCACCAATTTCAGTTAGTACAAAAAGTCTGTAACCTCATCAAAATGTGATACTGTTATTAATGGGCAAATACAGTACTCCAGATGATTAATTTTTCAAATACTCGCTACTCTTCACAAAGGCAAACCAGCAATATGACATTCACAGATGCAGTCCAGCTGATTAGCTTATTGGCCTAGTAGTTAGAAGTGAGATTAAATTATAATTTTCAAAGTATTGCACTTGCTACTAAGTGGTGGGTCTAGTAAAATACCTTGAGTTCTTGAATACTGCACTGATTTGTGGATTCTACCTGAGAATCCACGAGGAAAGAGAGAAAAAAATGCAAATTATTTCTTCTCTTTCTCTTCTACATTTTAAAACATTAACTCATCACACATATGGAAAACTCATAAAAAACCTGATTTTGCATATCATTATGTTTTCAGTGTCTGTGAGTACTGCTAATGATATTTTGACAAGTGGCAGCTATTAATTTCTAATACATATTTGTACACATTATGCTCAATATTTAAGTAATTTTGCAAAGAACTGTAATGGGGAAACAAGTAAATTATTAAAGCTAAATTCAGAAGTTCTCACGTAGGCAAATTTTCATCACAATCAGCAGGAGATTTGCCTAATCACCCACCCCCAAATGGTAAGAGCATGTAACCTTATTTCTCTTTCATTTCCAAACATTACTTGTGCAACCAATATTCCCATTGAATTCAGAAAACATTTTATTTCTGCTTAAAAAAAAAAAATCTAACCGACAAATCAGACAGGATGTCCTCGAAAGTCTAGAGCAGCTGAGCAAAATGATGCAAAGCTGTCATTTCCTACACTTCTACCATTCACATTTCAAGTGATCTGTGAAGTATTGTCAGTATGCTGAGGCAACTGTTCTAAGCAAATGACACTGATTCAGCTTCAAGGATGACATGAAAACATCCAGATGGCATGCATGCTTTACATATAAGCATCAGATAAATTATAACTTAAATATTCAGAAAGGTGGGTACAGTAACTATTATATCCGTAAATAGGAAAAAATAGATTGGTAATGGGTTTTCAAAATAGCAGTATATATATGCCTTGTTTGTCTGAGAGACAGTTATGTCTACCGTAGGCTATAATTAAGATTTTAAATCTAATCAGAGTCAGCTGAAATAATTATTGCCCCTTTCTGAATCTAATATTATTGAAATGAAATAAGAAGGATTTGGGACATTTTTTTGGATCAGCTGTCATACATATCTCCTGAAGAAAGATCCTGTGTAATGAATGAACTGAAAGCAATTTTGAAAGAAATTCTCTGAGGAGGATTTTTCTTATCATCCACAGTTCATGTTAGTAAAAGGGGAGTATTATCTTATGCTACCAACCCATCCAGTAATTACATTCAAAGGACATTGAAGATTTGTCATTCTGTGCAAAAGTCAAAACTCAGAAGTTCATTCACTTGCAATGTCTGTCATTTTGGGGAAGGTAGAGGAAAAAACCTCAAAAAAATTGCTCATAAAGAAACTGATGCTTAAGAATAATATCCTATATGGCAGGAAATAAAACCTTGATGGTAGCAATTAATGAAGTATTAGTCATAAACTAAAGGTCTTGAGGTGTGTGAACTGCAAAGATGTAAAAAAGCTAATTAAGATGTTTCAATCTGTATTGAATATCAATACACCACTAGAAGAAAGACTCATATTTTAAAGCTAATGTTTGTTTATTGCATACTGTAACCAGTGACGGTTTAATGCATGCAAGATCATTCAGACTTAAAGGGAACACTTAAAATTATTCTTCTGTAAATTAATTTTTATGTAATTGCCATTAAAATGATTAAGAGGTCTTTGTTTCCAAAGACTACTCAGTAATTAAAGATTAGTTTAAATGTAGGAATCATGATTTATTACAGTAGACAGACAGAAGAACTTTTATAGTTAAACTTTCCACCAATCTTGTAAAATAGAAAATTTCCTACTTCTGACAAACATTTGACTAAAGAGGTTACTGGAGCTACTTCTAAATACATAGATGATGTTCAGATAAATTATTTATTTCCTCAAACATTCAAAAGCTGCAACAATATTTATTATGCATAACATTAGGAAGACATTTCAAGAAAATTTAGTCATTTTGGATAAGTGAAGTAATAGCAGAAAACTTGATGGGATCTTTTGTGTCAATATGGAGGGTAATCTAAAGGGATGTTCTGTCATAAGAGTTCTTACCCTTCCTGTTTCAGTATACAAAAAATACTGTGAAGACAAACTCTTGGGAGCAGTATTCAAAGCATTCAAAACTTGAGCACCCCCCACAAATATATATATATATTAGATTTGGTAGCAAGCATTGTAGCTGCTCAGTTGTTAATCACCAACGATGATCAGTTACTTGATATTGAAAAAATCCAAATGTTCAAGCAATGCATGGGAACATGCTGAAATTATGATCTTGTTTCCTTCTGCAACACAGGGGGAGAATCCATCATTGATAAAGTATGGACAGCTGTACAAATCTACAATTTACGTTCCTTGCTTCAGCCTGATTTTAGGCAACTAAAACAGGTGCTGAATACCTCTTCTTTGAATATAATCCTTTTCTTCTTAATTTCCATCACAATATTTTTTTTTAATCCCGCCAAAGAACATAGATTGCAAAAGTGTAGCATCAAGGGCAAATATGGCATTCCTTGGCTTGCCTTCACCTTGGAGTAACATTGGCTCATTCAGGTGAGTTGTTTAAATTAATTCGTAGTTTTTACTTTTTCTTAGTAGCACCACCAGAATTTTTCTGCTCCAGGGATTCAAAACTCCATTACATTAAGTGGCCAGATCAAGCTGTTTTACCAGTGTCATAGTTTAACCTCAGCCAGCAGCCAAGCACCACACAGCCACTTGCTCACCCTCCCCGCACCCCCGGTGGGATGGAGGAGAGAATCGGAAGAGCAAAAGTAAGAAACATCATGTGTCTAGATAAGAGCAGTTTAATAATTGAAATAAAATATTATAATAATATTAGCAGTGAAAAGGAAAACCACAAAAAAGAGAGAAAGGAACAAAACCCAGGAGAACCAAGTCATGCAACCACTCACCACCCACCGACCAATGCCCATTTCTGAGCAACACACACTGTCCCCCCGCCAACATCCCCTGGTTTATATACTGAGTATGATATCATATGGTATGGAATATCCCTTTGGCCAGTTTGGGTCAGATGTCATGGCTGCCATGCTCCCCCCCCCAGCTACTTGTGCACCTGGCAGAACACAGGAAGTTGAAAAGACCTTGATTTAGTATAAGCACTACTTAGCAACAACTAAAACGTCAGTGCGATATCAATGTTATTCTCATCCTAAATCCAAAACACAGCACTATACCAGCTACTAGGAAGAAAATTAACTCTATCCCAGCCGAAACCTGGACAACTAAGAGAAACACATTTTCTTATCTACAATTACGATCCATGGATTTACCTATCATAGCGCTGTAATTAAGTATTATAAATGAATGAGCATTCTTCAACTGAAGAATGAAGGAATCTTGTGGGGGGAAGGAAGCCTTTTTTTCCTCAGGCCAAGTAAAGCATGGTAGTATTCCATAAAAACAGTATCTTCTCTTTAGAAAAATTAATGCACACTGGGTTTCACTGTAGTAGGAAAAAGCTATATCATAGTAACAAATAAAAAAGAAAAGAAATCCAAATAGTCATAAAGTGTATTAAATATCTGGAAACACTGAGCAATAAAAATTTATTCTCTGTAAAGACAATGTTAATGAGTTTTACTGACTATTTTTGTATACTGAAATTGCAATGGTACCATGTAAGCTCTGTAGTAGAATTATAATACAATACAATATAATACAGTACATGCAATTACCGTTTGAAATAAATCATGCTAAACTGACAGTAAAAAGAAACATAGTGATGCTAGCTGCAGTATCTCCTTTGCAAATTATTATGCACTAACTGCTCTCAGTAGCACTGCCTGACTTCCCAGTCTTTCAGTGTTCCAATTTTATGCCCTTTTACAGGATTTAACACCTCAGCCATCATAAAGGGCTGAAATATGATATATATGATATATAAAAAACTATAGCTTAAATCAGTATTAAAATCTATTTAATTGTGTTTCATTTACTGAAAAGGATAATGCTTAAAATTATATGAAACTCTTCTTAAAAATATTTCTAGACCAATGTGACAGAATAAATAGTACTTCTAAGACAGTGGGGGTTTTTTGTTATTATGATGACTCTCATAAATCCACCCTGCCCTTTACACTCAAGACTGAGTTTTGAAGGAGATCTTGCAATTGCCCCAGCATTTGTCTTTTCCACCCAGAAGCCCTCATTGCCTTACCCTCACAGTCAGCAAGGATTTCTTTTTAAATTAACCAGCTTCCTAACTTAGTTGCTGTCATGGTTTTACCTGAGATAGAGTTAATTTTCTTCACTGTAGCTGGTATAGTGCTGTGCTGTGCTAAAGCTTCTGAATCTGTTAAATTCAGCTGGAATTGTTTTTTATTATATTATATTTTAAAATTATATTTTGAGAGTTCTTTTTGAAAGATATAAAGCAAAGTTACTTTGCTTTATCTATACTTTGCTGATTCTATAGTAAGCGAAGAAGTTTTATATTTAAAATTCAAAAGTAGACTACAGAGCATCGGCAGTAATTCTAAATATATTGTATATATTAATATTTTCTAATTTGATTACAAGATTTAAATTAATAATTGACTTTATTAAGAGACTATATTACAAAGTCCATATATTAATACCACAATCTCAGCATGACAATATCTACTGAAGTAAGGAGAGGAGGGGTAAATGGAAGAAAATTAGATTTAAAAAAAAAAAGGTGAGAACTCTGGGGTTTTTCCTTTGTCTTTACTTTTCCTTATTTCTGCAGACAGGCCTGAGTTGTTCTTTCAGCTTCAAAAAAATTAATCTCCCCTCCATCTCCCGTATTTATGATAATGATATGGAATTTATTTAGTCCCATTTTAACTTGCGTATCTCAGAATTAAGGAAGGATTCAACATTTGTGAAGTTTGAACATCATTTGGCTGTGACAACAGTCATAGCTTTGAATAGCTGTGTTTTCCTTATTTCCCTCAAAATCACAAAAGGAGAGTGATAACTTCCCTACTTGTATTACAGAAGCTTTGATCAGTGTCCAACAACTGCTTTTTACCGTATCTTTGAAAACTGCTTTGATACAAGGGAGGAAGAGATTCTGTGCAATACATTTCAGTTTCATGAAACACAGAAGATTTAACACAAAGAATTCCAGGGCATTTATTAACTAAAGCACAGTGCAAAGCTTTTCCAGAGCTATTTTTTCTTGAAGGAAGGAGAAATTTCTTGAACATTCTTACTGTCCATACCCCAAAAGTCCGGCTTGAGAGGACAGTGAGCAAAACATACTGTGTTCGATAATAACTTTGAAATTATAATGTTTTCAGGTCAGATTTGCCTTGAACTCTCTAACTTTCACCAACAGAAAACCTACAGTGAAATATTTATAGAATAAAATAAAGATGTTATAATCCAGTCAGCAGTCTGAACAGGGGGATTTGCACTTCTATGCCAGCAGTGGACACCTCTGAGTTTCATTAACTTCTTGTAAGCTTCTGTGTAGAATTAATGCATTAAGGCTTCACCTTCAAAAGCCTAAACTGTTCTGGCTAGGCTGTTTCTTTTCTTGTACCATATTGCCTGAGCTGTGATAACCAGAAATTCCTGACCTAGAGCTTCCTCCATATAATCAGCTGTCAGGCTGTTTGATTTAGGACTACTTGATTCAGGATTTGTTTTTTTCCGTTTCTTGGTGTGCTACAGCTTATATCTGTTAATCTCATGATCTCATTACAAAACCCATCTTTTCTCCTGTGCAGCTTCAGAGAGGCTGGGTGAAACACATTAACATGATTGCTGTTTTCTTGTGAGCATACATTTAGAGAGGCAGGTTAATCCACTCTGTGGCAAATGAGTATAGGTAATCTCATTTATGTCAGGGGTATAAGGGATTAGAATCCTCTGTATTGTATTATTTTAATTAAAAAGAAATAATCAGCCATACATCATGTTAGATGAAGTCTAACAAATCTGTTAGGAAGTGGCAAACTATTGTTATGGAAAGGACAAAAAGAAATGTAGTGACTTCAATATTATATTCTACACGCATATTGGCATGGTCTAAATATTGGTGAATTTGTTTATGCATATTTATTTATCAAATAATAATAATTTAAAAGCTTTAAATAAATAACTTTTGTATAGTAACTAGAGGTGTATTTCTTATTTTTCATTCTTCAAGATCAATATGTAGTGAAAAACCAAACATATGTCTTTACATTATTTGAATATTGAAAGACAAATAACAAGCTTCATTAAAATTACAGCTTCCCATCTCACCTATAAGGGATTGCTAGCAGTTTTCATTGCATTTATTTGGATTAAAATAATTTTTAAAAATAATAAAGTTTCTGGTGAATGTAATCTCTTATCACAAATATAGAATGGGTGCCTGTAACCTCACCTGAAAAAAATGATAAAGGGGAAGGGAATAAAATTTCAGTTGGAAGGGACCTACAATGATCATCTAATCCAACTGCCTGACCAATTCAGGGCCGACCAAAAGTTAAGGTTTAGCATATTATTAAAGGCATTGTCCAAATGCCTCTGAAACACTGACAGGCTTGGGGCACTGACCACCTCTCTAGGAAGCCAGCATTTGACTACCTTCTTGGTAAAGAAATGCTTCCTAATGTCCAGTATGAACCTCCCCTGATGCATCTTTGAAACATTCCTTCCATGCATCCTATCACTGGATCCCAGGGACAAAAGATCAGCACCTCCCTCTTCACTTCCCCTCCTCAGGAAGCTGTAGAGAGCGATGAGGTCGCCCCTCAGCCTCCTTTTCTCCAAAGTAGAGAAGCCAAAAGTCCTGAGCCGCTCCTCACAGGACATGCCTTCCTGCCCTTTCACCAGCTTTGTTGCCTTCCTCTGCACGTATTCAAGTACCTTAAATGCATCCAGAGGTGTACTATTTAAGTGGTTTACTATGTAAGTACTATTTCAGTGGTTTGATGGATATGTTTAAAATTGTTAATTAAAAACTTCTTTCTTGCCACTAGCATCTAAGCACATTTAGCAAGTCAGATAAACTGAAACAAATGTTTGTGTTATTCTGCCCCATTTTAGGGCAAAAAACAGTTTCTGGACTACATCCTTTTTGGATCCTTTTTGTCCTTAGCTGGACAGGTTCAATCAGAACAAGAAATTATGTTCACTTAAAACAATGTTAGTGCAATAATTTCTTCCTGATCCAGTGCAGAATTTAATGCTCTTTTATTCCCCTAAAATCAATACTAATGCAAAGGTGTTTGCAGGCTTGTAAGTTCTAAAACCCATGCTTATTGCTTTCCATGGAGCTTGCTTTCCTCTCTATAGATAACATAATTATAAGTAATTTCAAAAACTGAGATGACAAAACTATTAATTTCCCCAGGCCCTTCATTTTTTATCTGAGCCTTCCATTATATGTTCGCTTTTTAAAAAATGAACAAGATACGGTGGCAGATCTATGCTAGACTCTCTTTCTTTTGAAAACAAGGCCACTAATTATGTACTTAAATGAGAACAAAAACTTATTACCTTTCTACCTTTTTACTCAGATATCAAGATAAGAATTGATGTTGCTATAGAACTCATAAGAGATGCAGAGATCTGTCATTCCATTTCTCTGTCCTTGTGAAATTTTGTATTAAAACCCCCAACATTTATTTGGGACCCTTTATTTAAAGCCTAACAGAAAGAGTGTAATATATATAGCTATAATGCTGCAATTAAGAATACAAATGGTTTCCTAAATTCTGTTGATATCACTGCTGTGCTTGTCCTCATTTATAATTGGTTTTAAGGTTCAGATAGGAAATACTTTTCTTTGATGTTTTCACAAGTTGGAAAAAAATATATGCTTTTTTTTTGTGCATATCTAAACAGAAGGTAAACAATTTTAATAGCCTGTGGGATTGCTAATTAGAGCTAATTGTGGCTTAATTGAGCTATCTTGACAGTAAGTACCTTACAGAACTTGCTTTCTTCGCAAAGTGAGGATCTGTTTGCATGAGTAACTTGTATGCACTGAACCTCAGCGACAGAGAGTTGTTTGGCTGTGATCCTCTGGATCTGTTAATTTATATTTCATAACTTCTTATCCACTTATAAAACAACGGTGAAAACTCAGGCTTAGCACTTGTGCGTTGAAACACGAACTTTCTTATTCTGTTGGTGTCTACAAAATCAGAAAATAGCACAAAGTCTCTAGAGAATCAAGATCTGAATATCAGGGATAAATCATTCTGTGTACAAACACATAAAAAAGTCAAAAGGGAGTTACAAAATCCCAAAATTCTGAGGGTAATGTGGGCGTTCTGTGCAAAGGATTAAGATGAAATTATGGACTTTTCCAGATCAATAGAAAACCTTGCTTATTCAGCAGAAACAGGGTTTTTCCTCAAATTTTTTTTTATGTTTTTATAAAAAAAACCCTGTCGAGTGCTGAATGCTTTCTGTAAGACATGCATATTGTCATATAGCATTCTGAATTTTTTGAACATTTGTATTACTTTATCTTGACATGTCAGCTGTTGTAACTGAATGTAGCCCACCCAGCAGTACCACTCAGACAAATGACACCTGACTACATCTGCCCAGCTTGAACTGACTAGGCTGATTCACTACGATCTTGATAAGACAATGCGGGTTTTTTGTAACACACTTGGGCAGCAAGTGACAGAAACTGGAGAAAGTCAAAGAGATTTGCCAAGGATTATGAGAATAGCAAAGCGATTGGTGTTGTACGCTGATAGGAACTGATAAATAGTTAAAACAATAACCCTCATGGGGAAGAGTGACACAATGCACAGTATTCAATGCAGAAGTTGTGCAGAAGTTGAAACCCAAGTAGAGGGATGTTTATCATGTAGGGGCTGAGCTTTGGTCATGGATTAGTTGGAGTGAATGTCTTGTTCCACTGAGTCATTGGCTTTGAACTCGTTTAAGCTGGACAGATGGGACTGGAGATGTGATTTATTAGATGTGAATAACAGGTGGATAACAACCACTGTCCTGCAAATGTAATAGTGATTGCTATATACCTGCTATGCTTATCCTACCAAGCAAATAAATTAGAATGTATGTACCTGAATGGTGTGGTCTAGCAGCTTTAACAGCTACCTTACCCAGTCTTCCCATGACAAATTCTCATAAACTGTGTTAAAACCTGACCTGAGTCATTCAGTAACAGGCTGTTCAAATAGAAACTGTACAGATCTTGAGAAATTACTAAAAATGTGTTACTAACTTGTAACTCTACTGACTCTCCCCAACAAAAGGATACAGGATTGGATACAGTATTTCTAGAAAGCGTTTGGAAACTATATGTGTCAGGAAAACATAAAAGAAAATCTAAAACTTTAAAAAAATTAATAGAAAGCATAAGAATCTCAAGAATGAAAGTACATTACCTGTGAGGTGTCTTAAAATAGGCTCAAGTCTTGATCCTGAGCTCTTCAAAGTCAGTGGAGAATCACATTTCCAGGCAACTAAATAAATAAGTAAATAAGTAAGTAGTGGTCAAACTCTGGTTTTGGAAAGTAGATAAGTATACAAAAACATGTGAAAACATTATGAGGAATAGCATGTTCTTCTGCTAATTTTCCACTAGTTGGAAGCAGGGGTTTCACGATAATGAAAAAAAATGTGAACTTTGTAAGAATTTTTAAAATAAAATTTTGTAGTTTTAGTAATCTTCATCAAAATGTGAATTTTAGATAAATTATACTCACATTTTATGTGGCTTTGGTTTTATTCTGTTTTTATTCTCTTCTTACTAAAGCCATATTTTTAAGACAGAAATCAAATTATATAAAAAATTACAGGCAGACATGGAAAATTTAGAATCCTGTTTCTTTAACAGACAATTATTGCTTGGTAGTATTGTGTATAGTATTTAGGAAAACTTGATATCTCTAATCCTTTAACTGACAGAAGACATGATACTTAAAAATATTTAAAGTGCATTCACTGGGAATATGTATAGGGCTTTAAAAAATTCAGATGTAGTTCATGTGTAGAATTTGGTGTTGACAAAGAATAAGCTAGCTCCTTAAAAAAACTGGGATTACTAAAATGGCCTTTTTGAGGAAAAGTGTGGTGGGTCTGACAACTGTATGCTAATATCATACAAATAAATTATATACTACAGAGCCTTTGACTCCTTTTGGTCAATAAAAAACATTTAGAATTTAGAAAATTTCTTCTGCAGGCAAGAAACCATCAGTTTGACTTCATCTCTGTGTGAGGTCAGTTTTATATCCTGAGGCTCCTAGAAAATGCTTACAAGCCTACATAACTTCCTATGACATATTTCCCCATCACTGCCCTGTCCCAATGTATGGGTCCACTCTAGAAATGCATAACAGCTCAGACATCACAGTTCAGTGTTTGCATTTAGGAATAAGTAAGTCTGTTAATTATTTCTGTTGCTCTATAGATTAAGTCAATAAAAATACATGTAGTTAGCATAGTCATACTTGGTGTGACTGCAGAAAAGGAGCTAGAACATGTATCCCCAAAAATGTCCCCAAAAAAGGGTACCCTGGGCCAAACCCAACTTAAAAATAAACATCTGGACAAAAAAAAAGAAGGCCCAAACAAACCAACAAACAAACAAAAAAAGCCCAGCACACATCAGAAAACAACCACACTTTTAAAATTGCAGTTATAGCTACATTACACTTGAAAATATCTTTCTTTATAATTTTTATAGCTCGTTACTCAGAGGGATTAAGAAGCAAAATTATTTTCAGTTTATAATACAGATGATTATTGTGTACTAAGTTACAGATTTTAAGAACAAGAGAGAGTGCACAGAATAGATATAATTGATTAACTATAATTTATTAGATTAATACGTATTTAACCTGCTTTTTTATTATTATTATTCTGTCATTACGTAGTACCTGTATGTTATTTTCTGTGTAATTCAGAAAGAACTCTGAGTTTGTAGGGTCTGAAAAGTGTGCTCTTAAGGTTAGTAGGATCCAGCTAGGTCCAGATTCCTGGAGAACTGGTAAAACTGTGTATTGGACCGAGTATTTGACACAAAGTACTTCCTTCCATGCAGTTAACATCAATGATATCACAATAGCAGTGTAGTCTATTTGCTCATATTGACTTCAACAAGTTCAACAACTTCTCTGTTCTTGTGTATCTTTAATATCAGAGACACAAAGGACAAATATGAGCCTTTAAATAAAAATAAAAACTACTGGATGAATTGATTGACTTCAGAATGCATAAATATATGTAATGATACATTTATAAAGAAAAATCTATGGTCAAAACTGAAGAATGAATCTTTTTTTTTTTCTTGTGATCATTGGGTAGTTAAACTGTCTGTATTATTTCAACAATAACAATACATGAATCTGCTTGGACTTAATTTCTGCAGAAGAGGGGTGTACATGAGGGGTTCTCCAAAGAGCTCAGACAATAAGAGCACTGGCAACCCATGCAGAGATTACAGATAGCAAAAATATGGATCAGCATTTTTATAAGCTGCCCACATTAAAACCAAGAAAAAAAAGGATTCCAGTCCTGTACATAGTGAAGTACCAAAATCCAAATACCTTTTCTGTGTGGACTTCGGGTAAGAATACAAAGAGTAGTCAGAGAGAAGTTCTATCTGTCAGGAAAAAGCAGACAAGAAAAAGTTTCCCTGGACAATTGGATCATTTTCTTAATTTTTTTTTTGACTGAAATTCTTCATGCCTTTTGCATCTGTGGATTTTAAGTCTTAGCCATTGTTGATGGAATTAACTTAATCTTTACACCACCTGCTTTGCTTGTCTCCTCCCATTCTTTGGTCCTATCAAACTCCTTCGTTCATTTTATTTCTTCCTAAATAACCTCTCTGTTAAAACCACGTGTAGCAATAAATTTTGTGTCCATTTTTCTAGACACTACTGGAACAAAAACCTGGGGTCACCATGGGACTGGGGCTTTTAATTTGGGCTTTCCTGGGAGGTGCGCATCTTTATGTAACATAATGTAGAGGACGTATTGCAGAAAGAAGACCTTTGAAGTAGTTTTGATATAAATTACAAAAATATTACACTGTCTCAATATGGGCTCATACAGAAATCTCTGAAACTGTAACAGAGTGAATTCTGTAGGGCTTGTAGAAACAAAAAGGCTGTGAGCTGTGGTATTCTTGTCTAATGGACAAGAATAATCGTACAATGGTATAATTTTATGACAATTCACTCTTACATGATAGGTCAAATGTAGAACATGTTTCCAGATTTCAGGCAACTGTCAGTTTGAAAAACAGCTAAAGAAGAGCTTATTCACACTGTTCTATATCTGATGGTGCTGCACAGTTCTGTTCCTTCACCTGATGACTGAAAAAGCTAACTTGTGTAAGTCATTATTAGTAAATTTTACAAATATGCTATCCCTTCTGAAATTTCATATATAAGAAATATTATTTTCGTGTTCTAGGAGGAGAGAAAATCTGTAGAAATTTTTGCCATAGTCCTTCTGCTATGGTATTTTCACCAGAAAAATTAGCTAAAAAATTATACAAGCTAGTATCAGTTCTAACAAATTACTACTGTGTAGCAGAGAAACTACAAACTATGTTGTTTTGATGCCTTGAGGGGAGAACAAAAATAAAACTTAAGAATACAGCTGGACAAGCCTGGAGCCTTAAGAAATTTTAAGATTTGCTACATGATCCTAGTACGCTTAGAGGCATCACTAACTATACTATATCCCCATGCCAAAATTAAAAAACTGGTCTTGTATTTCCAAAATCTTTAAGAGTGACCACCACGACAATGGTAAGGTGAAGAAGCTTATTATCATGGCATGTACCTGAAATGAGTGACCAATTAAAAAGGTGAAGTCTAAAGACCACTTGTGGGCTTCTATGCATGCAGTAACATATCCTGAATCATAAAGTAATGTAGGTTGGAAGTCATCATTGGAGATCATCTGCCCTAAATCCTCAGTCAAAGCAGAGCCAGTTTAAAGATTATTCAAAAGGACTGAGATTCCACAAAGTCTCTGGACAACCCATTACAGTGTTTGACCCCTCTTATGGTGAAAAAAAATCTGCCTATATGTAAGTACAATTTTCAGTGTTCCAACTCATCTCTCATCCCTCACTGTGCACATCTGAGAAAAGTTTGCCCTTCCCTTCCCTTCCCTTCCCTTCCCTTCCCTTCCCTTCCCTTCCCTTCCCTTCCCTTCCCTTCCCTTCCCTTCCCTTCCCTTCCCTTCCCTTCCCTTCCCTTCCCTTCCCTTCCCTTCCCTTCCCTTCCCTTCCCTTCCCTTCCCTTCCCTTCCCTTCCCTTCCCTTCCCTTCCCTTCCCTTCCCTTCCCTTCCCTTCCCTTCCCTTCCCTTCCCTTCCCTTCCCTCCCCTCCCCTCCCCTCCCCTCCCCTCCCCTCCTCTCCCCTCCTCTCCCCTCCCCTCCTCTCCCCTCCCCTCCCCTGCCCTCGCCCTGCCCTGCCCTGCCCTCGTCTCCTTTCCCATCCCCTCCCTTCTCTTTCCTCGTCTCCTTTCCCATCCCCTCCCTTCTCTTTCCTCTTCCTATTCAGGTAATTGATGACAGCTTAAACACTTGTGTTTTGTCTTCCTAAGACTGACAAAGCTCAGTTATCTCAACCCCTTCTCATATGTCCTGCTGAACTCAGAGGAATATGGCATATGTGAATTAAGGGCTGATGACAAGAGCAAGACAACTTTTCCAAATCATAACCTTACATTGTGAGTTGAATTGTTGGGCTGTAATATTATACACAATTTGCTGCAGGACTGGCAAGGATTTTGACATGACAGTCAGGATTTTGCAAGTGTTCAGTCATCTTAAGCTCTGCCGCACCTACAGCAAACTATTTATAACTCAGAAGAAGTCCTAGCAAACTGTCAGAATTTCAGAAGTGTCAGAAAAACTAGCTGAATTACAAAATAGCATCTACAAGGGGAAAAGAATGTGAATCAAAGACCTTGAATGATACTGAATTGTAAGGCAGACAGAGAATTATGCCTGAATACACAAGCTGACTGAAGTAAAATTTCAGGCTCCAGGGTAAATCCGAAATTAGAATTCCTAAGATTTCTGAACATCCTGGGAAAATGACAAACATATTACATGGACAAGCATGTGAAATATACGCTGTCTCTTTTCACCATAGGATTTTGTCAAAATTAATTTCTTCGCTTATGGTTTTCGAGAATCAGTTCCAAGATCTGATCCACAACATCCTAAACACTTAGTTGATTAACGAATGGATATGCACACCAATAGACGCAAAGGCTGTTGGTGATGTGCACATCCGTGTCAACATCTGAAGGTTTAACAAAATGTTGGGACACTGAATCGCTATCAAAACTTGGTCAGTGTCATAATGCTAAAAAAACGTTTCACAGATACCCCTCTCAGGGTTTATCTGCTCCCATCACATTGCACACACTGATGTACACACAGATACATATAGTATAGATCCATCCAGTAACTGCCCTTCACAGAATCATAGAATCAAAGGATCACAGAATGGTAGGGGTTGGAAGGGACCTCTAGAGATCATGTTGTCCAACCCCCCTGCTTGAGCAGGCACACCTAGAGCAGGGTGGACAGAACCGCATCCGGGTGAGTTTTGATTGTCCCCAGGGAAGGAGGCTCCACAACATCCCTGGGCAGCCTGTGCCACTGCTCTGGCACCCTCACAGTAAGGGAGTTTTTTCTCATATTGAGGTGCAACTTCCTGTGTTCCAGCTTGTGCCCATTGCCCCTTGTCCTGTCATTGGGCACCATTGAAAAGAGTCCAGTCCCATCCCCCTGACACCCATCCTTCAGATACTTATAGGTATTGATGAGATTCCCCCCTCAGCCTTCTCCTCTCCAGGCTGAACAAACCCAGGTCTCAGCTTTTCCTTGGTAGCTCTCTGCTGGACTTGCTCAAGGAGTTCCCTGTCCTTCTTAAACTGGGGGGCCCAGAACTGGACACAGTTGTCCAGATGTGGTCTCACTAGGGCAGAGGAGAGGGGGAGGGTAACCACCCTTCGACTTGCTGGCCACAATCCTTTTAATGCAGCCCAGGATACCATTGGCCTTCTTGGCCACAAGGGCACAGTGCTGGCTCAGGGTCAGCTTGCTGTCCACCAGCACTCCCAGGTCCTTCTCAACAGAGCCGCTTTCCAGTAGGTCAGCCCCCACCCTCTGTACTGGTGCGTGGGGTTGTTCCTCCCCATGTGCAGGACTTTGCACTTGCTTCTGTTGAATTTCACGAGGTTCCCCTCAGACCAGCTCTCCAGCCTGTCCAGGTCTCGTTGGATGGCAGCACAGCCTTCTGGTGTATCAGCCACTCCTCCCAGCTTGGTATCATCAGCAAACTTGCTGAGGGGACACTCTGTCCCTTCATCCAGGTCATTGATGAATATGTTGAACAGGACTGGACCCAGCACAGACCCCTGGGGAACACCACTAGTGATAGGCCTCCATCTAGGCTCTGCTCCATTGATCGCAACCCTCTGAGCTCTGTTGTTGAGCCAGTTCTCAATCCACCTCACTGTCCACTCATCCAACCCACACTTCCTTAGCTTGCCTGTGAGGATGTTATAGGAGACAGTGTTGAATGCCTTACTGAAGTCGAGATACATGATGTCCACTGCTCTCCCTTCATCAACCCAGCCAGTCACGCCATCGTAGAAGTCTATCAGTTTGGTCAAGCATGATTTTCCCTTGGTGAATCCATGTTGAGTACTTCTGATAACTTTCTTGTCCTCTGTGCCTGGAGATGACCTCCAGGATGAACTGCTACGTCACCTTTCTGGGGATGGAGGTGAGGCTGACTGGCCTATAGCTCCCCATGTCCTCCTTCTTGCCCTTGTTGAAGATTGGAGTGACATTTGTCCTCCAATCCTCGGGCACCTCTCCTGTCCTCCACAACCTTTCAAAGATGATGGAGAGTGGCTTGGCAAGAACATCCGCCAGCTCCTTCAGCACTTGCAGGTGCATCCCATCATGGCCCATGGATTTGCGAGGATCCAGTTTGCATAGGTGATGTCTGATCCAATCCTCCTCAACCATGGGGAAATCCTCCTTTCTCCAGGTTTTCTCTCTTTCCTGTGGGGTCTGAGGTGCCTGAGGGCCAGTCTTAGCAGTAAAGTCCAAGGCAAAGAAGGTCTTCAGTAACTCCGCCTTCTCTGCATCCTTAAACACTGTCTACCAAGTAGCTGCCCTTTGTGTCCTCTTATCTCCAGTTGCCTTATACAGAAACAGTCATATACAAATGGATTTCCAGTAACCCAGAGACACCGTGGTCTGTTCCTGGCCTGCCTTGGACATTCTGGTTGACCCAGTAGTCAACCTGCAGACCCTCTGGTCTCTTCAGTACTCAGACCTAGCTTCCAGACCTCCTATCTTACTTGCATTGAATCAGTAGAGCTGTACAGATCCATGGGGAGCATGAAGGGAGCAGGGATGAAACAGACTGTGCCAGAGTGGGTCCCACATGAGCCACAGTTCCTGCCAGGAGCTTGCTCTGGCATAGGCTCTCCATAGGCTGCTGCTTCCCTCAGGGCACATCCAGATGCTGCAGTGTGCAGTCCTCCATGGACTGCAGGGTGGATATCTGCTCCACTGTGGGCCTCCATGGGCTGCAGGGGGACAATCTACTCCACCTTGGTCATCTTCATGGGCTGCAGGTGAATCTCTGCTCTGGTGTCTGGAGCACCTCCTCCCCCTCCTTCCTCACTGACCCTCTCTGCAGGGTGTTTTGCATCTTTTCACTCCTCTCTCAAAGCTGCTGCTGCACAGCAGTTTTTTACCCTTTCTTTAATATGTTATCACAGAATCACCACCAGCAACACTGATTAGTGCAGCTTTGGCCAGCAGTGGGTCTGTCTTGGAGCTGTCTGGAATTGGCTCTGTCTGACTTGGGGGCAGCTCCTTCTCTTCTCACAGAGGCCATCGCTGCAGCCCACCCGCTACCAGAACCTTGCCACATAAACCCAATACACCTACACTGCCAGGTAAACATAAAACCATCTACCAAAAATGACAAAATCTTATTTACTTGCCTACCGATTTCACCATAAACAGTATTATCAATAAGAAAAAAATCATTTTCATGAGATAGCATGTTTCCATTAAGATCACACAGGCAGACAATAAATGTGAGTAAAGATTTATGAAGTTCTTCGTTTGCAGAAGATTATGGTATAGTCCATGCCAGTTTGTCTCACTCTCCATAGTGCAAATATCCTTGAGTCAATGATAAATATAGTAGAGCCACAGGTAATGTTATTGGTCCACATTAATAGTTTCAAATGGTTTCCACTTTTTTAATAAACTTCTAATGAACAGCCACAATTTCACATCAATTCTAGAAAATATTTTGTGGGTGAAATTGTATAACCTTCCTACTTATGCAGTCTGAGAAAAATGAAATGCACCTTGGCAATAATAAAACCTTATGGAAGACCTCACAGAGAAAGAGAACTTCCCAGTTCAAAGACATATGATCATGAACAAATTAAAGAGATTGAGTAGATTTTCTACTCAGACACTGTAATACAATGTCTGTGTGTAGATGATCTGGGAATCAAACAAGATTACAGCAGTAAAATAATGTCAATTTCACGTTCAGTCTTTGTGTCAACTGTTCTTGTGGCACCTCTACTGACATCAGCAATTCATGATTAAGATAGACTTACAAAGAAGTATATGCTGGTAAATAAGAGTCCTATATTCAAAGACAGCCAAAGAGGTAATACAACTTAAATGATGATAGACTTATTTCAAGAGTCTGGACTCTATTGTTTCAACACAGGCAACCAAAACCAAACAATTTTTTTTTCTGTTCTGATGCTCAAATAATATGCAATACAGTGCTTTATCTGTACACAAGCTTTACATTTTCAGAAGTTTAAATACTTATGTATATTTACATATACAAAACAGAATCTGAATGTGACCATTAAGCTTGGCAGGCACAGAGCTTTAAAGACGAAGGGTTCTGATCATGAAAGTTTGGATATAGTTTTCAGGGTTGAATACTGAGGAAGACCAGGGTAAGTAGTGCCTATAAAAGCAAGATTACAGATTACTAACACAAATATATGCAGTAAATACCCATAAAATATATTAAATTGCTTTGTCATCCATAGTACTTCATATTAATATGTCGTATTTTTTGATAGTGCTTCTCTGACCACATAAATCCGTTCTTTACACTCTCACTTATCTTGCATATATTTCTCTCTAGATAGATAGATATATTGAGGTACTATACACTTCAAAACATTCTAAAATTGTATTTAGAAAAGAGCATTATGAAAATAATGCATGGAAGGAGAGCTGAAACACTAAGCTGCTACTTTTGAACTGTTTACAGAGGACAGTATATAATATAAAACAGTCATAATGGGGGCATTTACATGTTCAATAAATATATTTGAATTTGTATAGTGAAACGCATATGTAGTGTATATAATACAATACCAATTTTATTGCTATATAAGGAATAGCATTAAATTTTTTATGGAAAGTGTTGTTACGGTTTTTAAAGTAAAACTGAAAGCCAACTTCACCAAGCTATTTGTAGAAAAAATGTTCTGTCCAGTGGGTTCTGTGTCAAAAAGCAGAAGCAATCTCAATTGAATTTTCTGTTGCTTTTATTCCTGTTGCCTTGATATCCTCTATTAGCTGTTTGTGGTATTATATATATGATAGATGACGGGGCACTCTTTAACTTAAAAAAAAAAAAAAAGAAAGAAAAAGTAGAGAAGAGCCCATTTTCTTTTATTTCCAATAAAGAGAAAGATGGTAAAGGAGTCACAGCTCTCCTCTTACTTCATGTCACTAGAACAATTAAGGACAGCTCTTTAAGGAAAAGAGGAAGGGAGGAAAGAATAAAAAGGAAGGAGGAAAGGGGGAGGGAGGAACAGAACAAGGAAAAGGGGAGCAAGAAATATTATAACTGATCACAGCAGAATTTTCCATTACTAATTAATAAATGGGATTAAATCAAATGAAAGTAACTTTGTTTTATGGAAGAAGATAAAAGGTAATTACCAAGACTACTAATAAGCTTTTTTGTACATAACTCCTTACTCACTATGCTAACAAAAATGGCTATTTTTTTTAAAGGTACAATAAATATTCTAATGCATTACAGAAATAAATACTGATAAACTGAAGGTTCAAAGATGATCAAATAGGGTCTAAGGATATCAGTCAGAATAACTAGTTAAATGTTAAAGGAAAAATGTTTTTTGTTTTAACTGTCATGAACTAAAACTTGTTAAAAGAGGTCAGGACTGTATAGCTATATCTATATCACATCTTACTGGTTTCATGAGGACTATCTGGTTAGCTCTTTGCTATTGACAGAAAAAGTGGCAAAACCTGGTCCACAGGTACTAGAGAATTTCAGTATAAAGTTTTTTTCAAAGATCTCTGTATTCCTTGGAAATATGAATGGCACCTCTACAACTTAATCATACATTTCCTCTATAAGTCCCTTTGTTGGGATTTCACCAAGAAAATCCCAATGAACTTTGCTGAAAGATGAGCAGCATGGTTATACAACTTCCCTTCTTTCTCAGGACCTGAACTTTTATTAAAAAAGTAAAATTAAGATCTATGTGACTTACCTATGGTACCCTATATCAGTCCAAATATTCAGCATGTTGTCACATCTAAACAAATCATAGCAATTCTGGTGATGCACTAATGATGGATCTTCTGAAATCTTTCTTGCAACTCACACTACAGTGACTAGTATTTATGTGAGCAAAATATTAGACTATTAAGTCAAGACAGAACCCCAAATGACTGTAAAAAATAAAGTACTTGATCCGAATACTGTTGTGATTTTTAAAAATAATCTCATCTGGTTTTCTGAAGGACAAGTAGCATGCCTAAAATTCTCAAGTTTACAGAATATCTTTTTTATATATTTATAAGGTGTTTTGATTTTGAAGGAATGACAGCAATGTAATTTGGGATAAGTATTAAGTACTACTTCATGTATTTTTTCACCTATGAATATTTGCTTACTCCCTATATTCGCTGTTCCAAATAATCATTACTTGCAGTCAGATAGATGAAAACATTAGAATAGACACTGGACCCTAGTCATAAAAATGTACTAGTGTCAGCTCTAAAATATAACCTTGGGTATTTAAACAAATTAAAATTGACTGTGGGGAATCAATTCAGTTGCCTAAATATTGGCATCTAATGCAGTTTAGGATAACCTAGGCTGTCTTGATTACCACCTGCAAGTTCAGAAAGGTACAGGTCCACCATAGGTCTTGTGTGATACCTATCATATAAACTAGGGCATGACAAATAAAATTGGGCACCTGTGTTTATGCAAACAAACCCTAGATTTTGAAAAGTTCACACTTTGTTAGACACTTGGAATGGCATTTAACCTCTCAGTTTATGTTAGTTCACTAGTCTAAACTAGACTTCTTCCACATGCTGTTCAGCAGACAGAAGTACTTCCAGACAATCATTGAGAGAGGTACATCCCTGAGAGAGGTGCATCCCTAAGAGAGGTGCAATGACTTGCTCTGTAGAGATACCAGAATCTCTCCTTTGATTATACAGGTAACCCAAACAGCTAGCTTAGAACATGTGAATGATTTAACTCACTCCTAATTTTAGATGTCTTCATGCACATTCAGCTTTTTAGTATTCACTTTGTTACTGGATTTCCAGTCATCAGGGCTCCATTCAGTTTTCCAAATTTACACACCTACTGTGTAAAGAGGGGTCTCGGGTGTGCTGTGGCATTTATTTCAGTCATTTGCAAAAACTTTTATTAGCCAGAACATTTCACATGGAACAAGGTTACTCCCTGTGGACAATGAATTGAGTCTAGTGAGAATCTTTGGAGTCTACAAAGCTATTCAGATACTGTAAATCTGTAATTTATTTGCCTAAATCTACTCCCTTCTTAGAAGTTCTATAATGTCTGAGTCATCGCCATGGGACAGATGAGACATAGGACAGATAGGAGACATACATCCTTCTGAAGTGGCAGCAGGAGGCCACACAGAATATGATAGGGTATCTCAAATTGCACTAGACATTTATTCCATCAATTCCATCCTATACAACTGACTTTTGGCTGACTAAAGTTAGCCGAGAATATTTTCATTGTTACAGTTATGTGTGCAGCGTATGGATAGAATTGTCTTGGACAGAATAACTGTAATACACAACCTAAGCAAAAGTCTGAGTCTCCAATAATAAATTGAATTTGTTCAGGACAGACCTTTGGCTCTGAGACCATGGACTGGTCTGCACAAAAACTACTAAAATGTCTCCAGAACAAGGTATGAGTATGAAGACTGTCTATTTAGAATGGTCCTTATCTTATGATAAGTTTCATAGAATCATAGAATATCTCAAGTTAGAAAAGACCCATAAAGGTAATCATGTCCAACTGTCCGCTCTTTGCAGGACTACCTAAAACTAAACCATATGACTAAGAGTGTTGTCCAGATGCTCCTTGAACTCTGCAGGCTTTGTACCATGACCACTTCTCTGGGGAGTTTGTTCCAGTGATAGACCACCCTCTCAGTGAAGAACCTTTCCCTAGTGTCCAATCTGAATTTCCCCTGACACAGTTTCATTCCATTTCCTTGTGTCCTATCATTGGTCACCAGAGAGGAGATCAGCACCTCCCCCTCTACTGTTCTCCTTGAGGAATCTGTGGCCTGTGATGAGGTCACCCCTCAGCCTTCTCCAAGACAAACAAGCCAAGTAACCTCAGCCAATCCTCTTAAGTCTTGCCCTCAAGGCCTTTCACCATCTTGGTTAACTTCCTCTGGACACCCTCCAATAGTTTGTGATGTCCTTCTTATATTGAAACACCCAAAACTGCACACAGTACTCCAGATGGGACTGCACCAATGTGGTGTAGAGTGGGACAATGACCTCCCTCAACCAGCTAGCTATGTTGCGCTTGGTGCTCCCCAGGGCACTGTTGGCCCTTTTGGCTGTCAGGGCACATTGTTGACTCATATTCAACTTGACATCAACCCAAACTCCCAGGTCTCTCTCCGCAGGGCTGCTGTCCAGCCCCTTGTCCCCCAATTTATATGTATAACCAGGATTATCCCGACTTCGAATCCGTGACCAAGAAATTTTGGGGAAAATTCTAGTTTCCCTTGGTCTAAACCATTACTGGACCACTTGAACAGGTCTGCAATATTATCTATATAATGGAGTCTTCTACTGGAAATGTCCCCTAATAGAATTCAGTTTGTTAATATAGATGATATCTGTTTCTTATTGTCCAACACACCTCTTGAAACAGAAAACAACAAAAGCAAATGCTTCTTGGTACATACCTGTAGCTACCTTTTCTCCCAGACTCCAGATTTATGCCTTTTGTAGATGGTGATACTGTCTTGACAGCACCATTAAAACTGTCGGTTCTTGACAGTAGAAAATAATTTAGATACAGTTCTCTGATTGATGTTTTTTATTGGGAAGGATTTGGGATGTTGTTTATCCTTTTTATTATTCAGAAACCTGATGCATTTAAAAGATTTGTTTAACACCCCAACTTCTGAAAAAGATTACTCTAAAAAATCATACTTTGCTAATCAGAATTAAATTGTCAAACATATTTTTAAAAAACTGCTAATATAACAAAATAACAAAAGTAAAATCTACTTTTGCAACTCCAACCAGTCAACTAATTTATATTCCAAGTAATCATCTTCCATTACCAAATATGTTATATTAAACTACAATTAATTGTTCATGTTCCTGCATGTTTATATCCATGTTTATATACTGGGTGTAGGTGTCAAGGTGTTGGCTGTGGAGGGGGTTGCAGGGGTGGCATTTTTGAGGTGAGGCTGGGTTTGCCCCGTGCTGGACACAGCCACTTCCAGCTGGTTCCAAGAGACCCTTTGCAGGACACAGCTGAGCCCCTCAGGCAAGACTGTGGTGCCTTGGGGAAAATGTATTTAAGAAAGGGCAGAGGAGTAGATGCTGGGGGCAGAGCAGGTAAAGTAAGAAACAGCAGAGGGCTTGCGTCTGTGACAACATACTTAAGAAAGGGTAAAAAATGCTGCGCAGCAGCTGTGTGAGAGAGTAGTAAGAAAAATGTGAGAGAAAGAACTATGCAGACACCAAGGTCAGAGAAGAAGGAAAGGGAGTAGGTGATCCAGGTCCCAGAGCAGGTAGCCACACTTCAGCTTACATGGTGGAGCAGGTATTTCTCTGCAGCCCCTGGAGATGACCACACCAGAGCAGATATCCAGACTGCAGCCCATGGAGGACCCCAAGCTGGAGAAGATGGATATTTCTGAGGGACTTAAGCCCATGGAGACCCACACTCCAGCATGGGGAAAGTGTGTGTGGGGTAGCAGCAGCAGAGAGAAACTTGTTGACCACAACTGCCATTCCCCCATCCCCCTGCACCACTCAGCAGGGTGGGGAGGAGGTTGATGAGCTGGGAACAAAAAAGGGAGGTTGAGCCTGGAAAGGTGGGCAGGGAGTGGGAAGCTGTTTTAATTTTTTGTCTTTGTTTCTCACAACCCAAATCTATTTTAACTGGAAATAAATCGTATTATTTTTCCCCATGTTAACATTTTTTTGACCGTGATGGTAACTAGTAAACAATCTCTGTGTCTTTATCTCAACCCACAAGCTTTTTCATCCTATTATCTCCCCCTGTACTGCTGAGGAGGACTAGTAAAAGATCTTCTGGTGGGAGTTCGGCCCCTAGCTGTTGTTAACTCTCCACAAAGACAAACTTGTCGTGTGTCCTGTGAAAACATTAAAAAAAAATAAATAGTTCCAAGTATCTCATTTCAGTGTTTCATGCTAATGCAGAAAAGAACAGATTTACTGGCTGCCATCAATCTTCTCGGAACTTACTTTTGTTGGTTGTTTTTTTTTTTTTTGCAAGTTACCTCACCTATAATCAGTCTATTGAAAAAAAAACCAACAACCTGGACCAGAGGGATATGTTTCTATGAAAGGAAAATAGATCAGTCCATACTACATAAGAAAATACAAAACACTGGCATATGTAATAAAGCCAAAGATAAATAAAACACGAATGCTAATATTTTAGGTTCAGCAAAGTAAAGAACTGAGCATGAAATAACTCAACTATAGGTATATGGATAGAAATTTACAGCTTCTAGAGGATGCAAATCCTAAAGCATGCATAAATGTCATTCAAGTTTAAGAATTTCTAGAGAGTCCAGAATTTCTTAAGACCAATGCTACTCTATTTAGTAATCCCATTTACTTCAGTGAGATGTCAAGATTCAACTCAATGTGAGCAAGCATATCAAGTTATTACTGATATCAGGAAGTTCTACTAAGAGAATTAAGTCCAGTCTTAAAGGCCTCTTTCATTACAGAGTTGATTATATGATTAATGTCACTGCTTTCAGTTATTATATTCTTATAAACAAGCATCCACATTTATAAGTGTGAAATTTATTCATATGGATATATTGAAGTCTCTGTCTTTAAATGTCTACAGTAGGAATCAACTTGTTTAGCTTTAGATAGTTATCAGCTAACCACTCCAGGCTTCTTTTTATACTCAACAGAGAGAAATAATCACTTTTAAAGAATAATTTACAGTATCTATTTTAGACATCTATTTTATGAGACATGAAATGTTTGTGGCTCTCCGTTGCTCTCTGTTGACTATAAGTGAGTCTATGCTGAAAATTCAGATGTAGAGGTGTACTTTATATTTTCCTATAGTCAGCTATATTTCAGCTGATGAATCCCATCCCAGTAATCATTTTAGGGTAAGTTTTTCTTCATAATGCATTGATGATATAAACAAACATTGGAAGGTCCAAAAATAGTACAATATTTTTCATTAAATATCTGGTTCATTTCTGAATTACAGTCGTCTCATGAAAAAGAGAAGTTACTTTTACAGGAATTCAGTTAATCTTGCCAAGTGAAATGTAGATTATGAAAACATTCAGTTCTGAATACATATCTACAATTGAATCAGTTTATATAAATACTGTCAGTCATATCACCTATTATCTAAACTTTTTTTTTTTATAATATTACCTTCATTGACCATAAGAAAAAAAATTGTGAATCAATACAATTCACAATGTATTGTGAAAAGTAATATATTAAATAATGCCATTTACAGAGTTGTGCAAATAATGAAAAGGGCACTGACTTCGAAGTGTTTTGAGTATATACAAATAAATTCAGATTGTTTAACACTTACAATCTACCAGGATCCAAATCACATGAAAAACAATGACCTAGGACTCAGATAAACCAAGGAAAATGGTACCAAGTCGGAGGAAGGGAGGTGGGCACCCCAAAAAAACACCACCGAAACCCCCTCAGAACCCCAACCAACCAACTAACCAACTAAACCAACCCAAAAAACCCTAGACATTTTAGTATCCCTAAAAGAATTGCAAGACACTTCAGTGAATGGTAGATATAGAGCTTAAAGCCTTTTCCCAAATCAGAATTATTTTCCTGAGATTGGAATGCATTATGTTATGAAGTCATACAGCATGGCATTTCCTACAGTTTGAGAGGATTATTTAATAGAAATGTTCATGCTGAATTCATGGATTAAGGAAATTTTCTTTCTTGACACTAAATGTCAACTTAATTCAGTCTAATGATGGTCAAAGGCAGCTTCCTGGTGTTATCCTTTCTCTGACTGAAATGTCTTCATGATGTTTATAACTTAGATGCCCTCGGATATGGCTACCTGTACTGCATTGCAATAAAAATTACTAGAAGTTACATTGTTTTGAAGAACAAAATATGTCAGGAAAAGGAATTCTGTGAGATTGCTGCATAAGAATTTTTACTTGTGTGAATGGCCACCTTAGT
This sequence comes from Phalacrocorax carbo, assembly GCF_963921805.1. Classification (NCBI taxonomy): domain Eukaryota; kingdom Metazoa; phylum Chordata; class Aves; order Suliformes; family Phalacrocoracidae; genus Phalacrocorax; species Phalacrocorax carbo. The sequence goes on from NC_087513.1 coordinate 165,256,714, forward strand.
GGAAAACTATCTTTGTAAGACAATTCGTCATTGCAGAGTCTTCCTGGCAAGCTCACTACTTCATGAGAAAGATATGAAAGAAAGAATTGTCAAAATACAAATCTTAGAAACATACATTAAAAAATCAGTAAATCAATAAGATCTTTCTTGGTAGTATATTACAATGTGCTTCTTGCAGTGTTAGCTTTTAGATGAAATATCTAAATTAATTTCCTGTGTTGTAAAAATAGCCTTACTACTTTGCGCATGACTTTTTAGTAAGTGTGCTGAAGTATTGGGGGAAAGATTGTTAACTGTTGTGTTCTACAGGGTGTACATGATAAACCATTCTACAAAAAAAAAAAAAAAGAAGACCATAAAATTAATTTTAAAGAATGCATTTTAGATTTAAAATTTGCCATTGTTTTCTGGAAGAGTTATAATTTAACAAATAAATTGTAGTTTAAATCTACTTCAGGAAAAGAACAATCACATTTGTAGTGGAGTTCAGAAAAGCTGCTAGTTAGTACATACTATTTGGTTCACAGAGAGGAAAAGCAACTCCTGAAATAATTTTCTGAAAGATGATTTGGTAGCCTTACATGTCAAACTGTTTCATTAATCTAACCTAAGTTCCTATATAACATAGGCCAAAAAGTTTTCATCATTGATTCCTGTAATAAAGAAAGTGCTTTTCCTGGGTAGATTGACATTCTTTGTCATCATAACTAACTGGCCACACTACAAATATGACAAGTGTCATTAGCAGTTTGTGAGTAGTTTGATTTAGTGCTGAACTATCTATGATGGAAGACATCTATTCCTCCTATACCTCAAAAATTTAATTATAATCATTAAAATGGAAAGAAATGTACACACGTATTTTTTCTGGTTTTTTTTTTTTCTGTTCCTGAATATTACAGGAAATATTCTTCATTCTTTCAGCTGGTATCAGCAGGAAATCTAAGCACATTAATGAGTCATTAATGGCATTGCAATAATTTGGAAAAGGTGCACCATTAAAATCAATAATTGAAATTATTTATGGACCTCTGGATAGGAATGTATGGGCAATTTTAATAATACTGTCATATTTGATACACCAAATATGTAAAATATCTGGCACTGTTTGTCTAAGAAAGGTATTAAAAGACAGAGAGAGGAGCAAAGTGTTTGCTATGTATCTATCTCAGACATTTTCAAAACTTCAGAGCTCTTCTTTTCAAAGTGAAGATACATGAACTTATATTTAGATCCATGGTTATGTCTACACAGTTAAACAAACTTGAGCATTCATCCCCTAATCACCCACATTGATTGAACATTAATTTGCTTCCTGATTTCTTGGCTAATGACCCCTTCCCAAAATAACTCTTTGAAGACAAAGCCTGAATACCTTTGTTGGGAGTCCATGGGCTGTCCTCAAAAGGGGAGGAAAATGAACCACCTTCATCCACCTCTGTCCTCCAACACTACATAGGCTTTGCTTATGTAGCCTTTGAAACTCTCCTTCATGATCACGTCACATCCCATGGCATGGAGAAACATGCACACTGAATTTTCAACTAAATTTATGATGACTGGTGGTCTTCCACCGAACCCTCACCTTTTCTTGTGCATAACTTGAGCTGAAAATCACACTCAAACAAATACCAATATGTAATGTGCCAGTAGGGTACCACTTGGCACTATGAGGAGACTAGAATCAATTGCTATGTGGTTTGGAATGAGCCAACCTCTTGTAACAAAAGCTAGCCCTTGAGCAGAGAGGAACCAAGCCAGATGGCATCACGTTGATTGGAATCATGTAGCCTGGTAGATACATCATTGCCATTGCTAGTTACAGGCCAGAGGCTTTGCACCAACTGGGCTGAGGCTTGTCAGGCTGTGTCTAAACTCCTCTTGGCCTGAGTGGAGCTTTGTTTTAGCTTGTTTAGCTGTAACAGCAATTTTCTAATGACCAAATAGTTATTATCTCATTTGTTTCACTTCGCTTAGCTTTGTGTAATTGTGTGGCATAACCACAATTTTTATACAGATAGTAACAACAAGTTGGTAATCTGTGTGGATAGAAATATTCACTGTTAACATAAAAATGTAGCTAAGATGCAAATAGTTCTGGTATAATAGAAAGGGCCTTGAAAGTGGAGTCCCAGGATGCAGGGTAGAGGAGTACTGCTAGGGAGCATTAAAATAAAGGGCACAGGATTATACTGCAGACCCCAGAACTATAAACAACCTGCCAAACAAAAAGCAAAACCCCAAACATACATCATATGTAGAACAATACAGCAAATTCAGGACCAGAGGATCCTGAGAGGCAGTGGGAAGATGAGCATAACACCAGAGGAAACGGTAGATGAAAGAAAGTCTGTCTACAATACTTTAAACTTCATTATTATGAAAATTTTTCTGAAATGTAATAATTTTTTTCTTTTTTTTTTTCCCCTCTGTAGTAATTAAACCTGGACAAATAATTTACTGATTAGACTGCTAAGATTTCAGTTCAATTAAACCTAAATTCTTCATTTGATATGTAGGATATATTTCCTTTCATCCAAAACAAGATTTTGAGTAGTCACTTGATGGACATCTTCAACTTATTTGTATGTACATTGCCATAATTGCTTTGAGTATTCAAAAGCAAGGCACCCCCCCTTCATTCATTATTTAAAAAAACAAAAAAAACCCAAAACAAACAACAAAGCAAAACCCACAATGTATATATGTGAAACTTTTTTTAAGAAAACTTAAAAATCTCATATTATTTTAAGTTCCTTGAAGAGGTAATGCCCTATTACATAATCCCTATCAGCTTTGTGTTACTAATAATCCATAAATAGAACCACTGAAAAGAATTTTATGAAATACTTTTTTCCCAGAATAGAGTACAGATTTGCTAAATTAAATGTTTTTCATAAAAAAATACAAAGATTTTTATAATAATTTGATATATGAGCATTTCAATAATATTGATTCTGACCACAGCAGCCTTTGATTCCAATATTTTTTGGGGGAAAAAATAAACAGTCATAACATACTTATTCAGATTTAACTTGTTATGGTTAGTCAGAAATCTATGAGGATAATGTGTTCATAGATTCAATGAAAATTACTTAACAGTATGATTCAGTGCAGGAAAGTAGCTTAACTGTTCTGATTCACTCGCTTTCTGTTTCTCTAGTTCAGCAAAATGCAACATTTAGTAATTTCATTATATATTCTTAACCTATAATAGAAATACATGTAAATCTATGGAAGAGATTTTTTTTTAAAAGGCACATATGCACTTTATCACAGTAAAAATTATTGGGTATGATTTATCTTTGAAGTTTTAGGGGGTTTGAACTTATAAGAAATTTATTTACTTTTATGACTTAACTGATACAAAATGCAATAACACCTGAATAGCTGACCTTCTTGTCTTGTGTCAAATATCCTGACTGTAAAGATACAGGTACAATATTCTTTTACAATGGGAACTTCCCAGCATAACCTCCCTGATTTACTGTGAATAATTCTTACTTGCTTTATGCTCAGTAACAGGTGCCTTAATGAGTGGTGCCCTCCACAGATTCCCTGGCTATAAAATCAAGATATAAAAATTCAAGGTAGCAGACAGAATACATTTTTGTGGACTGTTTTCAAGTACCAAAATAGTAGGACCTGTTTTATCCATATAATTTGAATAATCCAGCTCAAGGGAATGAGAAGGCATTTGTTACCTATGCTAGCCTTTTTTAAGAACACAACCTGCTGCAAATAAAAATCGCAATCAGAATTGCAGCACAAAACAATATTGTTTTCAGAAAAGTGTGATGGCTTTTTTTCTTTGTCTGAATCATGAAGAAGGGAAGGATTTGGGTTTGGAAACACTAGTCAAAGTCTTTGTTATTTACAAGCGAATATTTGGGAATAAACTGTTAAACAAACCTAGCAATAACAGATAGATTAATATTGTGGAGTGGCCAACCTTTTGGAAGACACTTATTACCTCCTCTAGAGTCTGTTAAACAACAGTGTGGCAGGTCATGAGCTGACACTAGATATACTACTATAGAAAATGCTAGCAGCATTTCTGAATAGCAGAAAAGTCTATCATGAAATAATTTACTGAATATTTTTCAAACTTTTCACCCATGGAAACTCAAGGTTACTCAGATCTGATGAAGGTTGTATAACTAGAGAGCTAGCAGCTGAGCCTTTCCTCTTCATCTGCAAAGTGCTTTCCAGGACCATTTCAAATCAGCAAAGGCTCCAGCATGGTCTGTTACGGCCAGCTGTTAGTTTGGAAGATATTCTTTTGCACTAATAAAAATTATAATTATTTTCTAAATAAAGATTAGGTGGAAAAAATATAATATGGATTTACCAGGAAATAGAGAAATTAAAATATACACAAAATGAATCCCATAGGTTTAACTCCAAAGGCATATAAGACACGGCAAATATTTAAGTTGGCAGGTGTGGCTCATATTTTATGGTTCATGTTGTGTGATGTTTTGACTCTGTCTAAAATTCCTGAGCTTTGAAACTGATTCAGCCATGCATTTTGTTATTGACTTATAGCCATGAAAAGTATTTCTGGTTTTTTTTAAGGGCAGGCCACATTTTTAAAGTAAAATTATACATATATTAGCATCAAATAATTGTTCAAATATTATGGAATTTTCAGATTTTTTTTCTGAAATTTTTAATATATTTCATACTCCCGATGAGAAAGAGAAAAAAACTCTCTTTCTTGCATTTATTTAGATTCATAGCACCCTGAGAGGAAAGATGCATGTTTCGCTCTTCATTATTGAACAACTATTATAGTGGGACAATTTTCACAAATTTTCACTGTCAACTTGACCTCTGTTGTCAGAAAGAGTGAACGCTATGGAGTGTGACTTGTCACATCTATCATTGATATTGAGAGCTGAATTTGACACTGCACTCTATTTCAGTTTCTTCTGTATAATATAAGACTAAAAACACTTACTAGCTTCAAATATATGCATTAAAAATAAGTCAGCAGAGTTTCTTGCCTGATCAGATATTGCACCTTATAGCCCTGATGACCAGTCCTTCATTATGAACCCTTTCCTACTGATTAACTAGTTTCCTGTGACAAGACTTAGCCTTTTATGTTCTAGTTATCCCTTAATTCTAATGAGCTTTTATGTACCGCATTATCAGAAAAAAAAAAAGGCATGAATTATATCAGTTAGGATGACAATTCATCTATTGTTTATTAATTTTTCAATAACCTCTAACAGGTTAAAAAAGCATAATTTTCACTTGTATGAACATGTGATACTGAGTCAGATATTTTAATAATCTCACTTTAATTACACTCTAAATTAATTTTGTACTAGGACTCAGATGAAGGACCTTGGTCTGTAATTCCCCATACATCCTGTGTCTCACAACTTTGGAAACAATTGTTTCTTCTGAGGAACTGAAGTAAAAAGCAGAAAGCCAACCAAAGAACCTGCACAATGGGTAAATTCACTCTGGTTTTCTGTAACAATGGTAACAAAAAAAAACAAAGCAAAAAGAATGCCAGGCACATTGCCTGTCATAGAATCATAGAATTGTTTGGGTTAGAAGGGACCTTTAAAGATCATCCAGTTCCAACCCCTGTCCCTGAAATGGGCAGGAATACCTTCCAGTAGATCAGGTTACTCAAAGCCTCATCCAACCTGACTTTGAACACTTTCAGGGAGGGGGCATCCACAACTTCTATGGGCAACCTGTTCCAGTGTCTCACCACCCTTGCTATAAAGACTTTCTTCCTAAGATCTAATCTAAATCTACCCTTTTTCAATTTAAAACCATTACTCCTCATCCTGTCACTATACTCCCTGATCAGGAGTCTATCCCCATCTTTCATATAGGCCCCCTTTAATTACTGGAAGGCTTCTATAAGCCTTCTCTTCTCCAGGCTGAAAAAACCCAACTCTCTCAGCCTTTCTTCACAGGAGAGGTGCTCCAGTCCTCGGATCACTTTTGTGGCCCTCCTCTGGACCTGCTCCAACAGTTCCATGTCCCTCTTGTGCTGAGGGTTCCAGAGCTGGATGCAGTACTCCAGGTGGGGTCTCACTCCACATGTTGGCTCATGTCCAGCTCTTCATTCACCAGTACCCCCAAGTCCTTCTCTGCAGGGCTGCTCTCAATCCCTTCATCCCCCAGCCTGTATTTATATCGGAGGTTGCCCCAGCCCAGGTGCAGGACCTTGCACTTGGCCTTGTTGAACCTCATGAGGTTCTCACAGGCCCACCTCTCCAACTTGTCTAGCTCTCTTTGGATGACATCCTGTCCTCCTGGCATGTCAACTATACTGCTCAGCTTGATGTCATCTGCCAACTTGTTGAGGGTGCATGTGATCCCACTGTCTATGTCATTGATGAAGATACAAAATAGTACCAGTCCCAGTATAGACCCCTGAGGGACACCACTCACCACTGGTCTCCATCTGGACATTGAGCCACCGACCACTACCCTCTGCACACGACCATCCAGCCACTTCCTTATCCACCAAACAGTCCACCCATCAAATGCATATCTCTCCAGTTTAGAGAGAAGGATGCTGTGGGGAGCTGTGTCAAAGGCCTTACAGAATTCCAGATAGATGACATAGCTCTTCCTTTGTCCACTGATGTAGCCACTCCATCATAGAAGGCCACTAGGCTGGTCAGGCAGGACTTGCCCTTGGTGAAGCCATGCTGGTTGTCTCAAATCACCTCCCTCTCCTCCATGTGCCTTAGCACAGCTTCTGGGAGGACCTGTTCCATGATTTTCCCAGGCACAGAGGTGAGGCTGACAGAACAGTAGTTCCCAGCCTCCTCCCTTCTACCCTTTTTAAAGACAGGCACAATGCTTCCCATCATCCAGTCTCTGGTGACTTCACCTGACTGACATGACTTCTCAAATACCATGGAGAGTGGCTTGGAAACTACATCAGCCAATTCCCTCGGTACTTTGTGATGCATCTCATCAGGTCCCATAGACTTGTGTACATCCAGGTTCCACAGGTGGTCACAAACCTGATCTTCCCTTACAGCGGGAGGGGCTTTATCCCCCTGGTCTCCATCCTATGGTCCATTGACTTGGGAGGGGTGAGGGGAGAGGTTACCAGTAAAGACTGAGGCAAAAAGGTTGTTGAGTACCTCAGCCTTCTCCTCATCTGTTGATACTAGGCCACCATTCTTGTTCATCAGGGTGGGTATGCTTTCTTTGACTTTCCTTTTCTGGTTCATGTACCCGTAGAAGCCTTTCTTGTTATCCTTTGCATCCCTTGCCAAATCCAACTCCAGCTGTGCCTTGGCCCTTCTGACCCCATCCCTACACAACCAGGCAGCGTCCCTATACTCTTACCAGGACACCTGTCCCTGCTTCCACTGCAGTTCCCTCTTGCTCTTTAGTTTGACCACCATGTCTCGACTCAGCCATGCTGGTCTCTTCACTTGCTTGCCTGATTTCTTACACCTGGAACAGAGAGCCCTTGTACCGTATGGAACGTGTCCTTAAATATCTGCCAGCTCTCTTCTGTTCCTTTACCCCTGAGGACAATTTCCCAGGGGGTCCTATTGATTAACTCCTTGAAAAGGTGGAAATCAGCTTTCCTAAAATTTAGGGTCTTGACTATACTCCTAGCTTTCCCCATATCCCTCAGGAGTGTGAACTCCACCAATGCATGATTGCTGCAGCCCAGGCTGCCTCCAATCTTGACATCACCGATGACCTCACTTGCATTGGTGACCAACAGGTCTAGTATTGCATCCCCTTGGGCAGGGCTGTCTATTACCTGGCTCAAGAAGTTATCCTCAACACATTCTAGGAATCTCCTGGATTGCCTACAGCTCACTGTGCTGCTTTTCCAGCAGATGTCAGGGTGGCTGAAGTCTCCCAGTAGGATGAGAGCCTGCGAGCATGAAGCCTCCTGGAGATGGAGGAAGAAGGCTTTGTCAGTAGGTCCCCCTTGATCAGGTGGCCTGTAGCAGACACCAACCACAAGGTTCCTTTTGTTGTGTCTGTTTCTGTTTCTTACCCCTAAGCTTTTGACCTGCTCGTGGTTTTCCTTCAAAGACTGCTTTTCACACTGTATCCATTTCTTGATGTAGAGAGCAAAGCCTCCATCCTTCCTTCCTCACCCATCCCTTCTGAACAGCCTGTAGCCATTGATAGCCACATTCCAGTCATGGGTTTCTTCCCACCAAGTCTCAGTAATGGCAACTATCTCGTAGCTTTCTAGCAGCATGGTAGTTTCCAACTCCTCCTGCTTGTTTCCCATGCTGCATGTGTTAGTGTAAAGGCATTTTATCCAGGCTGTGGGCTGCGTTTCCTTCTTATCAGAGCACCCCTTGATACCCTTGAAGTGTTTAATGGGAGTTTTCTTGTTGGCCTCTCCTTGAAATTTTACCTTTTAGCTGTTTAGGGTCCTGACTCTGTTTTTTTACCCATCCTGTACCCCTTGAGATTGAGAATTCCACCAGGGAATTATCACTGCAAGTCAGGCTACCTGCAATCTTGACCTCCCCAATAAGTTCTTCTGCATTAGTGAACAATAGGTCCAGCAGTGCCTCTCCTCTGGTTGGACTTTCCATCACCTGTACTAAGAAGTTGTTCTCAATGTACTCCAGTAGTTTCCTGGACTTGCAGTTCACTCTACTGCTTTTCCAGCAGATGTCTGGCTGGTTGAAGTCCCCTATCAGGATCAGGGCTTGCAAGCATGATGCTTCCTGCAGTTGAAGAAAGAACTCTTCACCAATCTCGTCTTCTTGATCAGGTGGCCTGTAGTAGACACCTATCACAAAGTTTCCTTTGTTGGCTTGGTGTCTAATTTTCACCTGTAAGCTCTCAACCTGCGCATTGCTGTACTTCAAAGATAGCTCCATGCAATCAGTTGCATTTTTTGACATAGAGGGCAACTCTCCCACCTCTCCTTCCTTGCCTGTCCTTTCTGAATAATTTAGAGCAGTCAATCACAGTACTTCAATTGCATGGTTCACCCCATCAAGTTTCTGTGATAGCAATCAGGTTGTAGTTTTCCATCTGGGCAGCGGCTACCAGCTCCTCGTGTTTGGTTCCCATGCTGCGTGCATTGGTACAGAGGCACTTCAGCTCAGCTATCAGCCACATCCTCATCTTAGAGGAGCTCACCCTAATTCCATTGAGGCAATTCACAGGTGTTTTCCTGTTGCTTCCTAATCACCAAGTGGAACTGCCTGTCCACAGTACTCAGTGATTGTCCTCTCCAGAGCAGCACTGGCCATCTCCATACTCCACACTTGAGCCTGAATCTCCTATGGGCCTCATGTGATGCTCCATGTACACAATTACTATCTTCTGTTTTTTGTTTTTAGTGTGCCTCAAGTAATGTGGACATTATGCTGTCCCCCCAGGAGACTGATGTTTTTATAACATGGAATCAGACGTATATGTTGCATACTCAGCTGTGTGATAGGACAACATGATGCATGTCTGATTGTGTAAAATTTTCTAGGACACTGGAAGGAAACAACTTTCTGGGAGTACTCCCTCCTGAGATTTATCCCCATAAGCATACAAGCTTTGCCTTGGAGACAGCTAAATAGAGACATCCAAAACATATCCAGACAGTCAGCTAACAATTAGTGTAGCTAAGCAGAAACTGAGTATATGAGCTGATTCTCTGATGCTTTTATTTAACAGTATGGACAAAAAGTGCAATATTATGCTAGTCAAGGGAGGAAATTTTGCCACAGTTGTGGTCTGAGCTACTGAAACACAATCTTACTATCAATGAGGGTCTCCTAAATACCCTGTCATAAAGTTTTGCATTCTGTTGGTCTTAAGCTTAACTTGCAAGATTTTTTCCTATAAAATCTTTAAATCTGTCTAACAGGTCCACCCTTGTTAAATTTAATAAACATTTACATACATGTATACACACACATATATAAAAGAGATTTTGTAATTTATAAATATTTGTATTTGATACAATTAAAAGGAAAACTCAGGATAGGATTTCTTTGAACACACTCTAGGTTTGTGATACAGTGTTTCAGATGCCAGCACTAAGCCCCTCTGTCACATCACTCAGTCTGGTCTTCCCAGTAGCTGTTTTAGGGGACATACCCCATACCCACTCAAGTGGCTGGGGTTTAAAGACCCCCACCTGCTCCAGCTGCTGATGCTGAGACCCCACTGGCTCCAGTACCTGTCACCATGGGCCAGGGGCACCCCCACTCCTGGTCTGACTCCAGTAGTTGGCACCAAATTTCACTCGCACACACAGAGGTCTCACCAGCAGCTGGTACTGAGTCCTTGCAGCACACACACACAGAATAGAGTGAGGTTACAGAGAGAGAGTTAGGAAAATATTTGATAAGAAGATATAAGAAGACAGGACAGACTGCAGTGATCAGACACAAGGCTCAGCCAGGCAAGTGTACTGACCTGGACCTGTTTACACACGTGACCAGCCCCTTTTATAGCCCTGCTGTAACTGCTGACTCCCCACGAAAAGGTGTTTTATGTTCTCCTTTTCCTCCATCTCCAAGTTCTTGATCCTGTCATCTTTGGCAACACCTTACTCTTTTATCAGGGGTTGTGAACTACTTTCATTTTTCAGCTGCACCTCAACCCCACTAACAGCAGCGGCACAAGGAACAGGGTTCTAATGAGTATCCCAAGCCTTACTAAAGCTGTCATCTCAGTTTTATATGGCATAAAAGACAAATCATCATTTTGCTTGTAGAGTTCATAAAGGCTGTACTAGTTTGAGAGGTAACAGAAGGCTTTGCTTGTTCTGTTTAATTACGTTTATAGGTATTAGGTTTTAGAAGAAAAAAAGAAAACTTATTTTCATTACTTCTTTTGAGATGCTGGACTTACAAACTTTAAAATACATATTTCTTTTTCCATTTCTCTCTCCGAAACTGATAAAAATAAGCTACATTTATAAACTAGTCCGTGATATTAGGGAATATTTCTTTGCTTACCTAAGAAATTATATGGTAATTTAACCTTTTGTCTACTGTTTTCAAAGGTATTCACTAAATGAAATTAGCTATCAAATTGTTATTTCCTGATATTTAATATGTCCTTGGTTACTTATGATTTTTTTTCTGGTCAAGAGCTCCTGCCTATGAGCTATATCTATATAAACACTCAGAATTATTATACAGTCAAAATATTACAGGAATTTCCTGAAAACAGCTCCAGCTAAGGTGTAGGCCCACCAACTCCTTCATATTTAAAAGGTCACACATTCAACAGAGAAAACTCAAATAAAATCAGGGTTTGTTCACCACTCAAGTTCATAAAAGACATAAATGTTTTGAGGCCTTTAGCAAGTAACTTCAGCTCTAAGACAAAAATATATTAGGGCAGGTCTGGTATAGTAACTTTCATAAAAGCTCTTGGCTCTTGCTTGCCTAAGAAATCGTTTAAAACATCTAAACACATATGTACTGCTTAGAAGTCCTGTGTTAAGGACCTTAAGATAGTTTAAAGCTGCAAACTCAATTATAAAAACATATTTTGTTTCATATTTTTTGTCTATTCTGCTCGTTTGTGTTTTAACTACAGAAGCCTAACACAGTCACCAGCCAGTGATGAACATAGTAACTAATTCCTTACAGTTCAGTATTATCAATTTTTAGTTTAGCTTCAGCCCAACATTTTAAATCTCTGGGCTAGGAGAGCATTGCAACATGAGGTGTTTATTGAAAAGAAAGGTTACACCTCCTAAAATTATTTATGAAGGCAAAAATTGTTTCAGAGACTCAGCCTATGTTTAATATTTGGGATTTGGATTCCAACAAGCTTGCTCCCTGGAGAAATGCCATTCAGGATTTAATTTGCTTTAAGGACTAAAGGCGTAGGGCCAAACTATGTACTGAGGGCCAATTCATGCACATCCAGGCCCCCTAAATATCCATTCAATTGCATTTACTCTCCCACTTCCTGGAATAGTTTAATCTTTTTTGTAAGTGAAGTGATGAAAGAGGTGCTGTGGCACAAAGAAGCACAAACAAGGGCCAGGATGAACAAGTTTTGGATACAGGGATAGGAAGAAAACCACATTTAAACAACATCATCCAGGCAGTTGCCAAGAAGAGCTGAAACAGATTCAGTCAATGTCAAGAATAACAGAGTTCAGAATGCATTTATAATTTAAATTTATATACGCAGTCTTTAGCATGCAATCATTAGGCCATTGATAAGAATGTGTACTAAAGGGCACTGAATAACCTCAGCATCTTTTTAAGAATAAACAGAAGTGTCCCAAATATCTCAGCCTTTCAGGACATAAGACTGCCTTAGTACAACATAAGTAAAATGAAAATGGAAATAATCCAAAATAAATTCCTTTCAAGATGTTACTTGGCTCACCTTTCCTACCTCCTTGTAGATTAAAGGGAGAATTCTAATTCTAGGCAAACAGTAGGTATTGAGATAGATGGATACCTAGGGCTGGGAAGCAAACAACGCCTCTGTAAAAGGTACAGAAAACAAACATCCTAACTCTACATTCTTTGACACCCCCACCCCAGAAATAGGACCTGCTGTTATGCAATGAGAAATTCTAATATGTACAAGCTGGAATGCCTGTTTTTATTAATAAGGTTCAAGTTGTTTTCTTTACATCCCACGTAGCAGAGGAGCTCTTAGTCTGGGATATTTCCCTAGTATCTGTTTACATGAGAGCTTCGTTATATGTAAAGTACACAGACAGTCATTGACTCCAGTGGCCATATTCACAAATGTACAAGTATTCAGTGCTCACTAGTGTGTCTTCCCTCCCACTGGAGACCAGTTACAAATATTGCTCTCAAACTGGCCTGCCCAAATAAATTAATCCTATTCCAACATGTTTCTATCTTCCAGCTTTCTATAATTTTATTATGTCTCCTTTTGTTGGGAAAGGTAGAATTAGTTAATTTTTCAAGCTTTCCTATTTAAGAGCATAATATTTTGAACATTCTTTTTGCCATTATTCAGCTAACAGGCACAAACAGTTGTTAGAAAACGGCCCTTGTGGACATTTCTACAATGACTACTGGGTACCTAACTTGTATGTAGGAGACTTAACTCCTGCTAAAATCAGGAACAGTTTAAGGAAAAGGTGTCTTCCACATTTCAAGATAAAAAATTCCGGAAAACATTTAGGTGCTTAACTCCTAAATTGTAATATATTTCTCAGGTCTACTCTGGCAATCAATTTATTTCCTCTAGAGAAGAACCTTGTTGCTGTGTAAATGACAGCTAGGCAAACCAACTTCAAGATATAAGTGCACTTTAATAGGGTTTAGGAAGGAAAAATGCTAATTTTCAACTCACCATCATGTGTCCATAATGGATACATAATGGAGGTAACTTATTATTTCCATGTGGGTATGAATCTGTTCACTTAAGAATGACCTTCTTTTACTACTTTTGGAGAGAAAACTGATGGCTCCAGAGAAATAATTCATACTCTACATATATACATAAATGGGTAGACAAAATCTAATGAAATGCAGGATGGGAGAAGGCAGAATAGTGGAGATAATTGGTTGGGGATCACAATGTCCAGAAGGCTAAGAATTGTAGGAAAAGTTGAGACTGAGAGAAATGTGAGATATATAGGAATTGTGGAAGATGGGGTGAAGGAAAAAATATAAGACTGGATCCAAGGTTTTTTCCCATACTCAATTTCAGGTTTCCTGTAATGAAATTCAGGTGTTTTCACCTGTTTAAAACCATGAAATGGTCTCTCATTTAACATTGTCCTTAGCAGTACCCGTGTATTTTACTGTCACTTACTGAAAATGTTAATAAGTAATATTTAAGCTATGTAGACTCCGTATCTGATTACTGAACTTCTTAAATTCTTCATAAATGACATGTAAAGAGACTTTTATTTTAATTCTTGCATCAGAACAGGGCTTTTTCTTTGTGCAACTATGAAAATTCTTTCTTACTGGCACAATTGTACAAAGGTAATGCACTAAATCACAGGTTTTAGCTTTGCTAAATTTGTAGCTGTATTCATCCTTTAGGAAATTGAAAATTTCATCTCTATGGTGTCCTACCACATCTATCAACATAATCAGCGATGTGCTTCTTTAATGATATGTTGATATTGGAAAAATGAGAACTACGACCTTTGTGCTAATTAGTTATATGAAGAATCCAGTGAGATGCAAAGTGTTAGACTTAATGGTACCTCAGATTACACATTATAATCAAAGCTGTGAAGGTAATACATAATGCTAATTAAGCACAGAAATGAATTCAAACAGATATATTGTAACATACTTGTAGGCTTAAGTGCATTTCTCTTTAGAGGCTTCTAATCTACGTCCTAATTATCTAATTAGTAACAAGTATTTCTAATTTTTAATCTTTTAATGAGAAATCTTGCCAGGCTGAATCCTGTTTTCTTTTTTAGCAGAAAAACTGTATGAAATGTAATTGCTACTTGAGCAGCAATGTATCTATATCAACTTATATGATGAAATGTCAAGACAATATGTTAAAGCTTCTACTTGGCAGTAAAATGCAATGAATATATAACCTTTCTGTGAGGTCTAGCACATGTTCAGGTAGTAGCAACATCCTTCTGGACATATTTTGATGCCATGCATATGTTAACTAAAAATGTTCATGCCCCTGTCTATTCTCATTCATTCAGAATGTTCAGGTTTGAGAAGATAAAACAACTTTAGTTCATGAATTTTGTACTTCCTACTCCAGTGAATCATGGACTCTGAGTCATTTGTGGTAATGATAAGAGAATGACACATTAATCTGGAGCCATTTATAAAACTTTTATCGATGTACATAGTATCCCATTCTTTTAAATAAATGGAACTGCTAATGTTCTATTCAGTCAGAAAGGGTCTTGCGAGGTAAAAGAGAAAAACAGGTAGGCAAGCTTATGAAAAAAAGTATTGTTATACATGTCGTTTTCCTGTACATTTTACTACAGGAGAAATACAGCAGACAATTTTCAATAGAAGATAGAACAGTCTAGGAAAAAAGTCTCTTTTGGTTTCCTGGGAACCTCAGGATAAAATACTGCTACTCAACTAAGTGGAAGGCTGACACAAATTTGTTCTCCACTGTACATCTCCACACACGTAACCTGAGAATCGTAAACATTTTAGAAGTATACTAATGGCTTTTAAGTTTACCAAACTGTGCTGGAGACAGCTTCTTTTTTAAAATAAAATTCCTGCAAAACACAGCCCAATCTTACCCCTTCTCCTAGACTCCATTATTTCTGCACAGCCTTCTTGAGCTTGGTAACTCTACATCGTATATGGAGGGTTCACTGATTTCTTCCCTGCACATCAGCTATCCTATGAGTGATTTCAGTATGACTGCTCATGCATCTGAAGGATCAGATTTCTCTTCAGTAATAAAGTATTGATCTTTCTATCAACATTCAGCTCAAAATGATCTTCTGAAAAAGTTTATACTTCTTTGAAGATTTTCCTCATCTTCCTTTGGTTACCCAGGAAAACAAATAGAAATCTCTATTTCCACACAGAAGTGAATGAAACACTGGACAGAGGGCTTTGTTCAAAGGACGGATGGTGAAAAAGTTTTTGTAAGGCATTTTCACCAGATTATTTCTCATAATCTTTATAGGACTTTTTATGTTACCGCTGTTACATCAAAATCTGCTGGAAAAAAAAAGGAACACACCACATATACAAAGTCAAGAATTCACTGTTAACACAATTAATATTTTAGCAGTCTAATGTTCCCAATTACCTAATTAGTACAGAAAGGTCTTATTAACAATACATTACAAACTGTTATACAATAAATACCTTACCAGTATCTGACCCCTTTCTCTGTTGGTGTGCTTGTCTCTCTGGTGTCCCCATGGGTCCCAAGGTGAATGCTTCCATCTTCCATAGGCAAAATGGGGGTGGGTGAGGGGGAGCCATTAGCACTGTGTGTTCCTCGTCACCAAAAATACATTGGTCACAGCAGGGTGGGTTGTCAGGGTGTAGCGTGGACTGGATGCTCCCCAGGGGACAGAAGTTGTGGCAGGGCAGGGCAGGGCAGGGCCTGGCAGCCAGGGCCTGTCCCACAGCCCAGCCAGGGAGCCGGGCAGTCAGGGGGCACTGGGGCAGCCCCAGCCCTGGGGATCAGGCAAGCACCAGGCCACCTGGAGTCTCTTGTGCCATAAGCCCACTCTGGCCAACAGCAGCTCCCAGCGGGCGGTGACAATCATGTGAGCATGGGGGTGGGGAACTGGCTCCAATGGGCTCCAATGGGCTCCAGCCGGCCCAGCCAGCTGCAGCCATCCAAGACCACCCCGGCCCCCTGAGAGAGACCTGCCCTGTCCCTGCCAGGGTCACAAAGCTGCGGGACCAGCTTCAGTCATTGGCTGTGAATGCCTGCACCAGGCTGAGGTGCCCTAATGGAGCCAAGGGCACGTAATGCAGACATAAATACTACAGTGAAGGCAGGGGCACTTGGTAAAGTATAACCTACTCTGATCCAGATAAATTCGCTTTAGAATGAAAGTTGCAATGAAAAAAAATGCCAATTTTGCCTATTTTGGTAGTCTGAAGCTTTTTGTAACTTGTTCCCATTTTCTACCTGTAATAAAAAAGGAAGAAATTTAAAAAAAAAAAAAGGTTATCAAAAGAAATGTTTGGTTCAACTTAAACATATTTTATAGGTTATCTAGCAGATAAATTCACAGTTATAATTAGTATGCTAAGTATAAAACTGTAGGTGGTCTTACTTTAGAACCCAAAGGAAGTATTTAATATTTTTATTATTATTTTGTCACACTTAAATATTGTTTTAATCATTCATAAACTTCAAAATCTTTGGTTTATTCCTTTGATAGATTTGAATCATTCTGCCTTTCATCCTAATTAATTTCTAAGAAAATTGTGTTGTCATCCATATATTGATGAAGAGGTAGGAGCAGAAGTCCCTCACTGGGATCTCATTTCCCCTGGATTTCAAAGATTTTTATTGTGTTATCTTTCACAAATAAAGTTGCAGGTAAATCACCAAGGCAATCATCCTAATCAGACTGCAATGTTTCACAGTGTGTATTGCTCTTGCTTCTTGATCAACACAAGGGTGCTGGACTCTAGTGTTTTGTTTTGTTTTGCTTTTTAAGATCCCTTTCTAATGAGTGCATTATAGAGAACAGATAATGACACCTGTAAGGTAGATTAGAAGGAAAACATATTTTTAAATGCATTTAATAAATGACTCACAAAAATGCTAAATCACAGATGTCAAATTACTCTGAATGTACAATATCAGACACTTTCTGGCAAAATTTTCCACACAGTGGGTGCTCCATATTCCATGGCATACTTAGTAGCACTGGTGAAAACAAATTAAATCCATGCCCAGTTTCCTTCTTTTTCCCCTCAAAAGCCCACCAGAAGATCTGAAGTTAGTCAAATCCAAACCAAATATTTTTAACCAAATATTCTCAACTAGGAAAACGTAGCTCCAGTGAGTTGCTTGTGGGACTAAGGCTTATTATTGCTTTAAATATTATTGACAAAGTTTTTCACATTGATGCTTTAAAATGGGAATCCTTTGCAACTGAGTCTTTAAAATGGTATATTCAGATTCTCAGGTGATGTAAAAAAATTTGAAGGGATTATGCCGGTTCAGAGCACCAGAGAAATTGGCCAGAATGTATTATCACCCTATACAAATAGGGAGCCTTGTCTTACCTTTTTTTCTTTGATTTGGGGTCCTTGACACTTTTAGCCACAGTGATGTACAAGCAGAGACAGTGATACAGTGCACATTATTCCCCAGAAGGATTGTGGCACTTCATTAATAATGCCAGCCAACAGTTTTCTCAGGGTCAGTCACCCTCCAGTTCTCTAATCTCCAAGACCAAACTACCGTAAAAACGTATGAAAACCCCATCTGGCTAGTTCATGAAAACTCAGAAGCTTATCATTTGTCAAAAAGTGATCTTTCTTGCTCAGGCTCTCCGTCTCTCTCTTTTATTAAATACAACTGTTCATCCTCATCTCTAAGTGCTGCCAATCTATCCACCTTTTTGACAGAAGAGAGTCTTCTGAAATTCCAAAGTTTTCAGAGTCTTAACTTCTATGGCTATTTTTTATATTTCAGCTATTTAGAGCTTGGTGCTATATTTTATAATGTAGATCCAAAACTCCTAGCTCCTAGTAATTTTCTGAGAAAGAAATGGGAAGGTAAAATAGTAATTCACTTACAGTCTAGCCCCATAAGGAAAGGAAATAAAAATAAGATAGTTTTCTAGTTCATAAAACAAGTTTCAATTTTTTTCCTAAAAGAGGTTGCTAATAAGAAACCCAGTACATAAACACTGCAGTACTGTATAAAAAAGAGTAGGTTTACATTAATTTTATGTTTAAGTAAACCCTAGGACTGCTTTTCTGAAATATTTGTGGAAAATCTAAAGGTACCCAAGCCAAAAATAATCTATCAAAAGCACAAAACTAGATTTGCTTTTTCTGTTGGTTTGATGATTTACATTTTCCAAAGAAGAATAAAGTTACTTAAAACAAAACACAGGACAGTAACCCTTCCTAAGACAGTAAGTAATCTTAGCCTTTATTGAGATTCTGTGACATAAGTCTACTCCTAATTGTCATGTATGTTTTTGGAGAGTGAGAGAGAATTTAGAATCATAGATTCATAGAATCATAGAATCATTTGGGTTAGAAGGGACACTCAAAGGTCAACCAGTCCAACCCCCCTGAAGCGAGCAGGGACATCTTCAACTAGGTCAGGTTGCTTGGAGCCCTGTCCAACCTGACCTTGAATATTTCCAGGGATGAGGCATCCACCACCTCTCTGGGCAACCTGTTCCACTGTTTCACCACCCTCATTGCAAACAATTTCTTCCTTATATCAAGTCTAAATCTACCCTCTTTTACTTCAAAACCATTACGCCTTGTCCTGTTGTAACAGGCTAAAAAGTCTGTCCCCATCTTTCTTATAAACCCCCTTTAAGTATTGAAAGACCACAGTAAGGTGTCCCTGTGGCCTCTCTTCTCTAGGCTGAACAACCCCAACTCACTCAGCCTTTCTTCAGGGGAGAGCTATTCCATCCCTCTGTTAATTTTTGTGGCCCTCCTCTGGATCCACTCCAACAGGTCCATGTCTTTCTTGTGCTGAGGACTCCAGAGCTAGACGCAGCACTGCAGGTGGGGTCTCATCAGAGCAGAGTAGAGGGACAGAATCACCTCCCTCAACCTACTGCCCATACTTTTGATGCAGCTCAAGATATGATTAGCTCTCTCTGGGTGCAAGTGCACACTGACAGCTCGTGTCCAGCTTTTTATCCACCAGTACCCCCAAGTCCTTCTCCGCAGGGCTGCTCTCAACCCCTTCGTCCCCCAGCCTGTATTGAAACTGGGGGTTGCCCCGACCCAGGTGTAGGACCTTTCACTTGGCCTTGTTGAACCTCATGATGTTCACATGGGCTCACTTCTTGAGCTTGTCCAGGTACCTCTGGATGGCATCCCATCCCCCAGGCGTGCTGATGATACCACTCAGCTTGGTGTCATCAGCAAACTTGATGAGGGTACACTTGATTCCACTATGAATTGCCTATGTCACTGAAGATATTAAATGGTACTGGTCCCTGTACAAACCCCTGAGGAACACCACTCATTACTTATCTCCATCTGGACATTGAGCTATTGACCACTACCCTCTGGATGTGACCACCCATGCAATTCCTCACCAACCCAGCAATCCACCCATCCATCACATCCATCTCTCTCCAGCTCAGAGAGAAGGATGTTGTGGGGGACTCTGTCAAAGGCCTTACAGAATTCCAGATAGATGACGTCTAGAGCTCTTCCCTTGTCCACTGATGTAGTCACTCTATCATAGGAGGCCACTAGGTTGGTCAGGCAGGAAGCAGGACTTTCCCTTGGTGAAGCCGTACTGGCTGTCTCAAATCACCTCCCTGTCCTCCATGTGCCTTTGTATAGCTTCTAAGAGGATTTGTTCCATGATCTTCCCAGGCACAGAGGTGAGGCTGACAGGTCTGTTGTTCCTTTCCTGGCTCACATACCTGTAAGAAGCCCTTCTTATTCTTTGCAAACCTTGCCAAGTTCACCTCCAGCTGCACCTTGGCCTTTCTGACTGCATCCCTGCAAAACTGGGAAGTGTCCCTATACTCTTACAAGGATACCTGTCCGTGCTTCCACTGCCTGTGCATTTCGTTCTCCTTTATTTGAACCAGCAGGTCTCAACTCATCCATGCCAGTCTCTTGCCTTCCTTGCCTGACTTCTTACACGTAGGGATCAAGAGTTCTTGCACTCTAAGGAAGGCACCCTTAAAGCTCTGCCAGCTCTGTTCTGCTCCCTTGTCCCTGACAGCAGTGTCCCAGGGCGTCCTACTGACCAATTCCTTGAAGAGCTGCAAGTTTGCTTTCCTAAAATTTAAGGTCCTGACTTTACTCTTTGCCTGACCCATATCCCTCAGGACTGTGAACTCCACCAATGCATGATCACTGCAGCCCAGGCTGCCTCCAGTCTTGATGTTACCAATTAGCTCACTTGTGTTGGTGACCAACAGGTCCAATATCATACCCCCTTTGGTAGGGCTGTTTATTATCTGGCTTAAGAAGTTATCCTCAATACACTCCAGGATTCTCCTGGATTGCGTACAGCTCTCCGTGCTACTTTTCCAGCAGACATCAGGGTGGTTGAAGTCTCCCAGCAGGATGAAAGCCTGCGAGCATGAAGCCTCCTGGAGGCTGAGTAAGAAGGCTTCATTAGTAGGCTCCCCTTGATCAGGTGGCCTGTAGTAGACACCAACCACAAAGTTCCCTCTGTTGCCTGGGTGTCTGTTTCTTACCCCTAAGCTTTTGACCTGCTGGTGGTTATTCTTCAGAGACAGGTCTCCATACTCTATCGATTTCTTTACATAGAGGGCAACACCTCCACCCTTCCTTCCTCACCCATTCCTTCTGAACTGCCTGTAGCCATCAATAGCTGCATTCTAGTCATGGGATTCATCCCACCAAGTTTTAGTAACATCAGCTAGGTCATGGCTTTCTAGCAGCATGGTGGCTTCCAACTCCTCTTGTTGTCCATGCTGCATGCATTGGTGTAAAGGCACTTCAGCTGGGCTGTCAGCTGTGTCACTTTCTTAGAGGTATTTCACTCCTGTTTCCCTGTTGGCTCCTATTACCTCAGGAGTCCTTGACTCATCTCTGTAAGACTTCAGGTGTGCTGCAGTGTAGCCAACACATCTCAGAGCAATAGGCTGAGGGCCCTTGCTAGCACCCTGTTCCTCTTACCTTGGTGTGTCATCCCACAGCTTGTCACAGGCAAGCCTGCTATTATCCCCCTCCACCTTCAATTCTAGTTTAAAGCTCTGTCAATAAGCCCTGCTAGACTGTGAGCAAAGATCCTTTTCCCTCCTTGAGAAAGGTGAATCCCATCTGACGCCAGCAAGCCTGGTACCATGAAGGCCATCCCATTATTGAAAAACCCAAAATTGTGGTGGTGACACCAGCCATAGAGCCATATATTGATAGACTGCACCCCTCTGTTTCTTCCAGTGTTGCTGTCTGCAACTGGAAGGAGAAATAAAAAAAATAACCTGTGCTCTAGATTCCCTCACCAACCATCCCAAGGCCCTGAAGTCTTCCTTGACCGCCTTTAGACTATGTGCTGTGGCTTCATTGCCACCCACATGGAAGAGCAGTAATAGTTAATAGTCCAAGCACCATACCAGGTTAGGAAGTTTCCTAGTGATGCCCTCAACCCTGGTACCAGGGAGGCAGCAGACTTACCTGAGAGGAGGGTGTGTCCAGCATATTGGACCCTTTGTTTCCCTCAGAAGGGAGTCGCCTAAAACTATAACTTGTCTTTTCTTCCTCATGGAGGTGGTCATGATACAACGTCCTCCTTCTTGTCCTTTTTGAAGATTGGAGTGACATTCGTTTTCCTCCAGCTCTCAGGCACCTTTCCTGTCCTCCATGACCTTTCAAAGATGATGGAGAGTGGCTCAGCAAGAACATCCACCAGCTCCTTCAGCTCTCGTGAGTGCATCCCATCGGGGCCCATGGATTTGTGAGGATCCAGTTTGCATAGGTGATCTCTGACCCAATCCTTCTCAACCGATGGGAAGTCTTCCTTTGTCCTGATTTGTCCTCTCTTCTCTCGGGGCTGAGGTGCCTGAGGGCCAGCCTTAGCAGTAAAGGCCAAAGCAAAGAAGGCATTCAGTAACTCCGCCTTCTCTGCATCCTGCGTTACCAGGGCCCCTTCCTTGTCCATCAGTGGGCCCACTGTATCCCCAGTCTTCCTTTTACTGCTGATGTATTTAAAGAAGCCCTTCTTGTTATCTTTGATGTCCCTCGGCAGATTTAATTCCAAGTGGACCTTGGCCTTCCTCGTTGCATCTCTGCACACCCTGACAACATTCCTATATTCCTCCCAAGTGTCCAGTCCCTTTTTCCATGTACTGTGAACCCCCCTCTTCCATTTGAGTTTCTCTAGAAGCTCTTTTGTCATCCATGTGGGTCTCCTGGCTCCTTTGCCTGACTTCTTCCTCCTGGGGATGCACCGATCTTGAGCTTGGAGGAAGTGGTCCTTGAATACTATGTATATTAGTTGTTCTTTTTTAAAATCATTCTTAAATGACTTGGAGAACGGAACAAATCTGGTAATTTTTCCAGTTGGACAAATCTGAAACTGATGGTACAGACTTGCAGAAGAATTGCAAAATACAACACTCATGGAACAGAAGATGATATTCAGTGTTAATACATGCAGGGTAATATGCCTGAGGAAAAAATGACTGAAAGTTAGCTCTTATTTCTCATGAAAGTGACCCTGAAGCTCCTGTTGACATTTCTCTGAAAATTTTAACTCAGTGTTCAGGGGTAAATTATATATAAACTTAAAAAAAAAAGAAGAAAAAGGAAAAAAAGAAAACAAACTAGAAATATTATTTATTCCTGTTTAATATATAGTTCGCAAACAGTGTTATGTGCAGTTCTTTTGACCTGTATCTTAATCCAAAAAAGACTTCAACAGAAACAGAAGAGACTTCTATATCCAGTAGTTCTTACTTTTTGGCATGGGGGTGTTAGCTGTGCTAAGCACTTCAGCTTATGAACATAAGATAGGTTAGGGAGACTTTGGTAGAGACAATTAAAATCATGACTGAATAGAGGACAGGAATAGTGATTATTCGCTATTTCTCATTATCTTAATATTAGGTAATACCTAATAAAATTATCAAACAACTGTTTAACTGGTTTATGCAAGAGCTTTGAAGTACTTTTGCATACAATTAGCTAAGATTGTGTGAAATAGGTATATAGTATATATGAAGGCCTGGGTACACATTTAGCTTGGCAAAATTTAGCCATAGGCTGGTTTTGAAATAATATCCCAAAGAGGATTTATACAGTACGTGCTCTATTTCCTACACCATTTAATAAAACGTCTGCCATTGAGCAGCGTCACAAGAATTAAGGTTGGTTGGTTGAATGCTTGACATAGTCCCACTTGACAGATGCAATATAGAAAATACAATAAATTGGACCTGAATACTTATGGAAATTATTAATTTACTGTGCATTTCTGACAGAGCTTGGCAGATGTATTGACATTAAGCATGCTGGTTTTTTTCCTGTGTGATGTTACTTACAACACACTTGCTTTTCTACCGGTTCCAGTTGGAACCCAGGTTCCTCGCCAGTTTACAGTTTTTAGAATCAAGCTGTGTAACAAAACCTAACTATTTTCAGAGAAAGAAGTATACTCATGAAAATTTGCCACAGCTCCCCTCCCACCAAAAAAGAGAAATTCCATCAAAAAAAAGAAAAAATCTCCTAGTGTTTAAGAATAAAATGTCATACTTTGTGAAAAAGGTTGTAGGTGACAGCAGCACCTAGCGTGACCAAACTGCTACTAGAATAGCATAGATGTTAAAGGTGAACTATGAATCAGATTTATTGGGAAAACATATTTTTAATAGATGGTCCCTTGAGCAAAATATATTGTTTTATAAAATGGTCATGAGGAAGTCATGTCAGGAAAGAAAAGAAGATAAAATTCTAGTGCTTAAAGCCAAAGAACTAGAAAAAAAAACAAACCAACAACCAAAACTGTATTAAAGGAAATTGATAGAGGAGAGGCCAAAGAGAGGAGGATTTTGACTTTATTGCAAATGAAACAACCAAAAATTCTTGTACTGCTTCATAACTAGACCATTCACTGTAATACTCCTAGAAAGTAACAAGATATTATCCTTTTTTTCTTTAAAGGAGTAAGAAGGATGATTCCTGAAGAAGATACAGTTTTGACACTACAGACGCCATTTTGCAAATGCAGTGTAGTTTAATTATATTGTGAATGGTAAAGTTCATAAGTATAAAGCTGATACAAAACATTAAAGCAGTAACTGTGTTATAATGGCCAGAACAAAATAGGTAATGGCAGTTGATAAATTAGAGTCAGGGACCATGACTTTGCATCAGGTTTTCTCCTTTGCCTAAGCTCACAAATGCTTGGTTTCACAGACAAAGTACTGCTTCCATTAAAATTGATGTGGTTCTTTCCAATCACATCAACAGATTCTGAACAAAGCATCAGGTCTGAAAGTTTTAAGTATATCACTTAAATAGTGGAATATGTTTGTTGTTTCTGTGACATAGTTTTACATCTAACCTTTAAGTGTTTCTTTATAGGAGACTATGCTGTTATAAATAAAATGGAGGGATATAAGTAGTTATAAATGCATTACAGATATAAATAAAAGTGAGGGATAATCCAGTTAGAGGTCAATAAGGTTGCTGTATTATCATGTCAAAAGAGTACGTATTTTTTCACAGCTAATATATTTATCCCAGTTTTTTATGTATAACTTTGCTAGAATTGTTGTATCTAGAAATTGACCTTCTAACAGAGAAAGATCACTGTAAACATATACATAGCCTGCAATTTTATGTATTGAAACAAAAATGGCTTTCTAGGCAATCTTTTTTCTGCTAGATTAATATTAACTCTTGATTTTTTTTCCCATATACTTTTTTCCTCTCCTACATCTAAAGGATCAAATTAAGCTTAAACTTGCATATTTTTTAAAATTTATTTAGGAAATTTCTTCATGTAGGGGAATTTTTGACTGAAAAAACAAAGGAGGAAGAAAAATAGTAGAGTGTGCAGATGTGGGGGGAGCAGGGGGGAAGAAAGCAGGGTTTTGAGCCAAATAAAATTTGTAAGTTTCAGAGAGAGCTATAGTGTATGCCATGGGTCTGTTAAGAAAGCAGTAGGGATTCAGAGAATCAGAGAAAGAAGAGAAGGATACTGTAGCTCAGTCAGGTTCAGTGAGCTATATAATCTACTTAAGAGTTTGATTAGAAATTCTATTGTGTCTGGACACGGGGCAGGCTGCCTTGTGGATATGAAGGAAAGCAATGCGTTCTTAAACTTTCATGTGGCAGCACTCCCATTGTTGCCTCTTTTTACCTAATGACATGGAGGCAACTGTGATAACTCTCAATGGGCAAAGCACGGATTGGCTTAAGTGAACTTCCTATCTATAAAGCCCCAATATTCTCCTCATCTGCTAGATTTCTATAGCAACAACTGAAGGGCAGCAGCACGTTGAGAAAAAAGTAGTAAAACACTTTCCAGCAGTATAATTTGTTCTTATCTTAACTCTACTTCTTTTTCAAAGATTACTCTTGCTTTATTGGGGGATGTCAAACTGTGTTTGCTTCAGTGAGGAGGAAATGTTTAAGAGCAAGCCAGTCATGCCTGCAGTCCTGGCATAACATACTCTCTAGTACACTATAGATATACATGCATATCTATATCCAATGCACAGTTTTTAAAAATTCATTCATACTCCCTACACGTGTCTTGTATCTTACTACTTATTTATTTCAATACTCTCAAATATTATTTGAGGTAATTTCAAAGTATGAAATTAAAGGATTTTCCTCAAATTTTCTTCTGGCTTTCCTCTTAGAATTACTTGGGATTATCTGTTATAAAAATATATTAGTAAAATGTGATTTTAATGTAACCTCTGTAAACAAGTTATAAGAGAGAAAACAATTTTAAGGATCCTGTAAAATGTGAAACTTAATTTCAGTAATGCATATATTAATGAGTTTCATTATATTATCTCAACATAGTAATCTGTACATAGACTCGGACTGTTTTTTAAATATGCATGCTATCACTGAAAATTTATTTTTGCTCATTTCACACTGGAAGACTAGAGACTACTGGATGTTGCAAATTGCATAAGTGCTTATTTGCCATTAACACTGAAGATGATAAGCATGCTATGCTTTAAACTTACTTCACATTTACTCTGTAAATAACGTGAAGAGGAGTCCAAGGTCATGCTAGCACTGCATATGCAATAACAATACCTATTACCATGCATTCATATCATCATCATTATAATGACTAATGCTGAAACATTTTACCACAAAGACGAAGATGATATAATTATTTGAGTGTCATTCCAACAATTGTTACTTTTCCTATAGCTTATTACAACACATTCATTTTCTTCTCTATAAAGTATATTTTATCCCAAGAGCATGCAAGGTGATTGTATCAGTTATACCATAATGTGGTCATGTTAATATCTGATTTGAACAGAATTTTACCTGATGTAACCATATCAGAAAGGTGTAGTGAATTAACGGTGAATACTTGAAATGATTTCCTGAATCTGACACAACTTTAAATGGATCTTCACGGTTTTTAACATAAATTGATATGAGTTTCTATGAAATTGCTTATGAAAAACAGGAATAGCACATATTTTATCTCTAAATGACAACCTATTCTCATCAGTTTTTAATAAATCCAAAACAAGTTTTCCTTGATTTTACTTATGGACAGAACTTCAAAAATCAACAAAAAACCTCCAGATGGAAGAGAGCTTTTAACTTATTTTACTGTATTTTATTATGGATGTTTTTCATCCATTATATCCATTAAAGACTTATTTCACTATTGGGGACTTTTCATTTTCCTTTCCCTCCAAATACCTGTAGAAATTGCTAGTTGTTGGCTAGTATTGCCAGCTGCTGGACTTGATACACACCATGAATTTTAGACTGGTAGTCCCAAATAAATTTGGTCAACACCACAATAATCAAAAAGGAAAATACTGTCACACTTCAGTATGGAAAATTGAATTACTTTAATTAATTATCATAAGTCTTAATGAGGATACGGTCTAGTAACTCTGAACTCTGCTTTCCATTTCAGAGATGGTAAAGAAGGCTCCTAAATACATACAGCATACTTTTACTTTTTCAGTGTATCTGTATTCTGCTGCATGAATTCATAGGAATAAGACAAAATTTACTTCAGCCAGTATATAATATTTCCTTTCATTTCAGCAGACCTTCATACCTGTGGGAAGTACCCACCAGAGAAGACAGAAGAGATATGATCAAAATACATCCTAAGCCCTCAGGTCTTTCAGTGTTTGGGAAACAACATAAACTCCTGTCTTGTCACGCTAAAAAATGTCAACATAAAATTCCAGATGAGCTCTGGGCCTCAGAAAAAATATAATCTACTAGTTTTTATGGGACACACCTCAATATTCATGTTAGGAGAAGGAAAACTATTTGTAGCATCATGGACACTTAAACATACACAGAAAAATGGCAGAAGGAGATAAAACAGAAATAATACAATTCCGAGTAATTAAAGGATCATTATAGGAAGAAAGGAAGAACAATTCAACTAAAAAACTATGAAGCATAGCAGTGCCCTTTCCCTTGCTGAATATTTTACCAGGGATTCTTAAAAAAGGACACAGTTATATGTGTGTCAGGGACAGGAACGATAAGCTGGAGAAATCTCTGCAGTAGAAAATGTTTCCATTCTGTTCTGTTACATACTGAAGATGTGGGGTCATAACTGATGCTGAGATAATGTACCTCTTCATATTGTCTTGTAAGTAGATCAGCAAAGGTGGTATCTTCAGCAAAAGATGAAGTGAGGCAGTATCTGCAAAAATGAAACATGACTTCTGGAATAACCATTCAGTATATCTTATGCATATCTTATGTGGAGAATTTGATAATGCTTTTAATCATCAACTTGTATTTTAATATAAAATATATTATTATAAAACATATTTTATTAGAAAGATACTTTTAACAATCATCAAAACCAGTTCCAAAGGACTTAAGGAACTATTGACGTACTTCCACAGTTATCATAGCAGCATATTTTGTTTCTTTACTGTAGTTGGTCACTAAGGACTTGATTTCATATGTTCTACTCTCCTCGTGAGATTGAACAGGTTAGATTCCATCATGGGAGTAGGATTCATATTGCACGAATTTATCTGTCAAATATAAACTAACGAATCTATTATCTTTGGACTATTTCTAGGACAAATATTAGTACAAGCACTTTAAGTGTAAATAATCTGGATAAATAAAAAAGCATAGACATTCAGCTTTTAGATAGGTATATTTAGGTTTCCTGACTTCTGCACCTGAAACCTGATGAGTTTTAGTCTAACTTAACTGAGCTTAGTATCTGACTGTGTCAAAATATCTGTCATATCCAAGAAGTCAGAGGAGACACTGAAGTGGCACTCTTCAGTCAGCAGCTATTGAACTAGTATTGATTATAAGAAAATGATAATTAAAATGTTAATGATAAGTTTAAAGGGACAAAAAGAGGTTAATCAAGTTACAGCAGAAATTGACGTGCTGTAAGTCCCTAAATAGCAACATCATTATAATATCTTTTGTCAACAAAGTGACATAGAAAGCAGAGTCACATAAAACACAGAATTAACAATTCTTGTATTGAAGAAAATGGGAGTCATAAAACATTCTGGAAATTATGAAATACAGTGCAACTGAAGCAACTGGAGGTTGAAACAGAAATTGTTTCCTATTTTTTCTTCTCCAGACAACCAGAATTTGTGCAAGTGAATTCCTTGTCCTCTTTGGTTTTTTTGGAAGACTACATGAAACAGGGTAATAGTGTTCCTTAACTCATAGAAAAGCAGAGAAACAATAAGGAAAATGTTCAGCTGTGTATTGTGAGGTCATCATAGCAACATAAATCCCCAAATCAGCATGATATCTGATGACATGTATCTGGTGTGCCTTCCCTCATCGGGGCGAGAAATTGTGAAGGGTAGGGGCAGTGGGGCTGAGCATTATCTCAAAGCTGCAGTCATTCAAAGGAAAGTAATACAGAGAAATTTAAAATTGAAAAGAAAAGTGTTTGTTGCATTAATGGTAGAAGTCTAAGGAGTGGCTAGGGAGAGACCCTACTGTTGAGTCACGAGGTTCAGGCAGGACCCCCTTGCTTTCTAAACTCCTCCTCTGAGAGGCGGCTAGGTGCGGCTAAGCTCAGTCTTAGTCTCAGATTTGGTCAACAGTTTATTTTCTAAGGGTTGTGGGAGCAACCACTCATCAGGGTATTTGTTGTTAGTAACCAATTTGGCAGATGTCCAGGCCGGTCGCGTTCAATGAGAACGATCATGGCTAGATTAATGAATAATGCAATTTATTAAAGCAACAGATACACAGGTTCTTTGGATTACTGGTGATAAGATTGCTGGTTACAAGACACACATAAATACTAAATATATGAGTACACTGCTAGGCTACAAGTACGCTAAACAAATATGCAGTGACTCTAATACGAAGCAAAGCAACTCTAATACATTAGAGATTTAAAGTGACTCTACAGAGGTTTCCAATCTTACCCAAAGGAGTCCCAGTGCGGGGGGAAGGAGGTTCAGCCTGTTGACTGGTCCCAGAAGTCAGAGTGGTACGTGATGGTGTCTTCCCCAACACCCTCTTTCTCTTCACAGATTTTATACTATTTTTTACCTTTCAGGTGGAGCTTGAGTGACTCTAGTCATACATACCTTTGTTATGATTGGTGTAAAATTTCCTCACTTTACTTAAAAAAGTGTAGACTAGAAGAAATTCAAAGTGCTTGCCCAGTGAGGGGTCGTCGCACCTTAGAGGTGAGTAACTTTTGGGATGGAGGTGTGTTTTGGTATTATAAGTATATTATAATGAGCCAAGTTCACCAAAAGGACAGCATTTTGTCAAAAGTATGTTGGACTGTTGGCCCAGGGTGGCAAATATGCAGCGTACCAGCTCCATGGTACCTCGAGTTCCCATTTATTGCAGATCCTGGCCGTGATGCCTCCACACTGCTCCACCCTCCGGACAGCTCCTCTTAGAGTTAGTAGGCCAAGTTCTCCTGGCATTGCTGACATTTATGGTTAATATGGAACTTCTGTGGAATGGACTACTTACATATCAGCTGCACTTCACCCTGACAGCTTCTTCAATGCTGTACCTTTTCTAAAAACATAAGTTTAATTTCTAAGTCACCTCCAGCGATTATTCCAAAGGGTTAATGATCATTACAGAAGAAACGGTATACATAGGAAAATGAGAGAGGGGTGTGCATGTGTATATTTGAGGAAGTCAGAATGAAGATGAGGAAGAAACATCCATTAATTTATGAGATGCTGGAAATTTTCACCCTATAGAGAGGTTAGATTATGTGACTTAAAGGATCTTAAATTTCAAGGATCCTGAACTGCTTATGCAGGGGACAGTTGCTCTGGAGCTTATTCCAGATATCTTGGGAGGTCAATGAAACAATGTAAAAGGTTATTAAAAAGGAAGTTAATATTCTAACTGCTCAGGTTTCAAGGGTAGAGCAAAATTTTGTCCATCTGTGGCTATGACAAACTGCAACAGGACAATGGGAACTTCAACTGAGTCTAGAAGACATTAAAACAGAGTGAGTTTCATATAAGGGGAGTTGTTGCAGTCAGTTCTGAGGAATCAACGAAATCTGACAGCGTCATATAAAAGTCTGCATGTAACAAACTGGATGATGTTTCTTTCACATGATGAAAAAAAACTGACTTGTAACATGTTCCAGTGTAAAGAGATATGGAAACAGGCACAGTGAGAGAACATAAGTGATAGACCCAAAGGAATTCAAAGCCTGCTGGAAATATCTTGGGGAACAATGCTAATCCTTTTGTAATAAAGAAGGAATAATTAAAGTGGGTTGGTAATAGCAAGATACCTATTGGAATCAGTAGTTATAGTCATCCAAATTCCTTCCTACCATGTGTTCTTTCAATGCACAAGAGATTGCAGATTAGGCTGGTGATTAAATCTGAGTTCAGAGAGATTATGGTCCCTTACATTTTCCCAGAGGGCAGCAAGCAGAAGCTTCTGTGTAAATTTTGGAGAATAAAAAAACCTGACCACTTTTTGGCGGCTAGTCAGTCTCCACCAGAATGTTCAATGTATGACAGATGACCTTGCAGGACAGGCAGTAGGACCTGGTCATTCAGCATAAGCAAAAGGAGAAAGGTCTGGCTGTGCTCTCTAAAAGACCTTGCCTTGTGGTGCCCAGGTGATGGGAGAGGAGGGAAAAAAATTAGCCTTTTATTCCTAAGGTTTCTTCTGCATAATGCTTTGAATTGAAGAAGAGTGCAGGGAAGTGAGTGCGGAACCTTTTACCTCTGAGAAAGAAATCAATGAGCAATTTCATAAATGTTTCCATGTGATGTCTGCCCCCTGGGGTTTTCAGAGAACAGCTTTTTGGAAAAAAGAATATAGATCTCACTGATCTTGAAAACCATCCTCTAAATCTCTTATTTTCAAGAAACTCAGATAAAAATGTCAAGGCAATGCCAGTTTTACAGTTTAATACTTCTGAGTTTGTGTCTGGAATAGGGAAAAGAAGTCTATACAGTATTGTTCAAATTAGTTAGGGCAGTTCTTCAAAATAGCAACACTGTTTTAGAGATCAGTAAATCAAAATTTTTAATGTTGCTTTTCAGTTTTAAGTATCTCAGTTTAGAACCATGAATACATTAACCTGGGTTTCTTGGTGAAGCATTCTTTGGCAAGTGTTTTGGTCTAGCTGGCATCCTTCCTTTCCTTACATGGTCTGTTCTCCAATATACTCCACAGAAGTATATTTTTCTCCTGCTACGAAATAAATAAAAGGAAAGATAGGTGTATTGACTAGGCACATCCCTGCTATCCCTTCCCTCATCAGTTGGCACAGTCCCATCAACCCTCCTCCGACATTCTGGACCCTCAGGTTTGCATCTTTACCAATTGCAAAGTCAGGGTTTGCCTGCAGTTTTGTGATACACAAGATCATGTCACACACTTCAGTTAGTGTGACTGACAAATGTTTGCTTTTTGTCTTTGTCTCCCTTATGTTCGTCAAGTCTATGCCTCCAAATATTTCATGTTTAAGGTTTTCTCCTTTTCCTTTGGTGTCCTATTTGACAAGGTTGTTAATCAGGTGATCTTACTGAAATATTCCCACATTCAACTACCCTTATCAATTAGTTTGATTGGCTAGATTTGGTTCTCATTACTTCCTCCCTTGTCATTTGTCACTCAGGTTTGTGTCTCTGTGCGTTCTTGTGTATGACTTTCCTCCTTTCTCATTATCCCTTTTGCACTGAAAGCATCCTTGGCCAGATACCCTTAAAGGAGTAGAAATTCTATCCTTCCACATACCCTTCCACATACCTTTCGCCACATTTCTTCCATCTTCCTTCTGTCAGGTCCCTTGTGGTCCAACCCTATGTCTTCTACATACTGCTTAGTATTCTATATATTTGCTAATCCCAGTCAGCAATCTGCAGTTTTATGAAACAGACCAGTGACCTAGAATCTCTTTTCCCATATCTGCTGATGAAATCCTTGACTTCTTTCTGCTTCCCATTTATTCCCTTTTCACAGTCAGGTCTCAGTTGCCTGGTCTAAATAGTGTAAGCTCCATCCCACCCCCCTTCAATAATCTCCATACCAGGACTCTTCATTCACCCTGTGTCCTGGCCTTTTTCTTGTGTCCTTATCTTCACTCTATTTCCTTTGCTAGTCTTTAGACCAGAATGAAAATTAAAAATAAATAAAATAAGATGAAAAATGAAACAAGCAAATGGAAAGCAAAAGAGAAAGGTCAGACCTTCTAAGGTGGCTTCCAAGTCTTTGAGTTACAGACAACTTTAATAAAGGTAGAAGCTGCTGTCATTTCTAGATCACATTTGCCTAACAATTGATTATTACTTATTCTTTCACTGGCTACTGTTGTAACTATAAATGTACAAAAACATGAGATGGCATGCTTGGTCTGATCTTTTAAAACAGATTTTCTCACAGTTATATTTGATCTTACACTCAAAACATTAATTGAATAAATTATTTCATTCATTCTTGTCTAAGTAAAGCAGAACAAAACAGTACAAAAATTTAGGAACGGGGTATATATCAAACGAGAGAAATTGAAAGAGCTGGATTCACAGCTGTGTTGCAGCCAGTGCTGATTCAAGAGATCCATGAACACTTGCATCACATCAATATAAAAATGATGAATCAAGCCTATTTGTAGTTATTTATAGTCAAGATGTTTGTTGACTTTTCAATCACAAAGATTAGTTTGATTTTTATGATTGTGAAGTGTCATCTCTTATTCTTTTTTATAATTGGATTTTATACGTTTAAATACACATTTAATTTGGAATTTTCTAATTAACAAAAAATAATTTAAAGTAAGGAATATTACAGATTATATTACATATACATGCAAATACAGAAATATGCAATGCAAGATAACATGTTACATATAATGATCAAATATGAACAACTTTTGCAATATTTCGTCTTCCTTTCTTTTAATTTATTTTGGAGGATAACAAATTAGAACTCCATTCCAAAAACCATCATCATTGAACTATGAATTACTTTGTTGATTACAAATAATGACAAATGCCAAATTCAGTTAATTATGTCTGCAAATGATGTGAACTTTTCAACATAGTATTTTTCCACTTGTTTTCCATCTCATTTTAAAAATAAATTATTGCAAAAACCAGTAATATATATATATCTTTTACTTTTAGGTATTTATATAATAAACCATGGAATCATTCAGGTTGGAAAGGGCTTCAGGAGATCACTTAATCCAATCTCCTGCACAGCACTGAGTTCAGAGTAGGTTGTTCAGGGCTTTGTCAAGTTCAGTCTTGAAACCTCAAACTTCTAACTTCAATGATGCATAACCTTCACTCCAAATAGAGCATAATAGCCATGTATTCCCACCACTTCCCACAATTAGGAACAAAAGAAGACACAGTCAACCAATTTACTGTTACCTTTTATTGACTTTTAAAAGACTCAGCCCCACTCAGCTAGGGGCACACTTAGAAATACTTAATACTCTAATCTGAAATGAAGGTAGGTTCCTAGTTTACAGTGATTTCACTGCATACATCTATATTAGTAAAAGAAGGAAGTTGAATGAATGAGCTCCTGTACTGCATCCCTGATAATTAACCTTGATTACTTTTTGGACTTCTTCCTGGCTCAGTTTTAGATTGCTCCCAAATAACTCGTTCCTTGAGTAGTTTGATATAGAAAGGGGTCTCCTTTAGCAGCATGGAAATAAGTCTGACAGTGCCACTAGGCCTCAGGGACTAATCACTGGTAATATTTTTTTCTTTTTTTTTTTTCCCTAAGTTTAGGAATAGACATTAACTTTACACACAAACACATATTTCTACGGAATCAAGTATCTGTTGGAGCTTATGTGCCTTATCTGCAAAACTATATTTTTGGGGAACTCAAATCAGATGATGGGTATGAAATCAGGCGTACAGTTGTGATATAGCTACTGCAAGTGCATATAATTATGGAGCCAATATATCTCATACAGAAATAAAGGAAAACATTTCATAAATTTGCCTATAATGTTAAGTGTGAAATATTAAAAAATATATTTCTTTCTTATTTTTCCACTCCAGAATTTCATACCATTGAACTAGACAAATAAATACTGGAAGCATCAGTTCAATTGCTATATACATTATTCAATGCAACAACATTATTTAATTAAATTGGAATTAAAATTAAATTGGAATTACGATCTGAATAAACTGTAATGCAGGAAGTTATAAGTAGTACTGTCTTTGTGCTACATTTGTGCTGCATTTCATTTAAAATTCACATAGAAATGTAATTAAGTAGGTATTAGTTACTTAGTTTAGTTTTATGGTAATTATACTTTATTGGAAACTCAAAAAGAAACAGGAACATCACAATTAAGCCAGCATTTTTTTTTGCAGGTCTAATGACAACTCCCTAGAGTTAGAGTTTTTTTAAAAACAATAATTTTTCATACTTGTATCTTTTGTAATGAAAACCAAAAAGGTAGTTAATGTACACAAGGATGTGCTTGAGATCTTTGTTGATGGTTTGTAATACCTTCATGTCTCGTTACCTGAATATTATTTGGAGAGTAAATTGCTCCTTAGTGAGAAATCAAAATGCAATATAAACGAATATCAAGATGGTTGTTGGCATATCTTCAGCTTTATGGAAGATGGTTTCTGTCATCATTCCCTATTAGGAGTGCTTCACTTTTGGCTGTTAGCATTATCAAGCAAGCATTTTTCAATATAACTTTAATAACGCATAAAATCTCCCGGTTTAAGTATGGCACCAGATAATCTGACTATTCCTAATAATAACAATAATAATAATAACAACAAAAAAAACAACAACAATAAAGCTGAGTGTTTTTTATTTACAGAAGTGCATATACTGAAATTGTGTTTCTCATTTATCATCAGCACAAAATGAAGATATAACTCATGCAGGCCGTTTTAAGGTATGAATACAACTTAAATGTAAGTCATGCTGGAAACCGATAAAAAAGTTTAAGTTAAATTTTGAAAAGTGTTTACATGCATGTTTAAAATAGTTTTGTTAAACAAAACTGTCTAACTTAAAATGTATGGTTAGTGTTTGAGGGTGAAGATGGTAGAGTGATTATAGGGTTATAAGGTATTCCTTTTATGGCACAGTCAGCTACAAAGAATTTGTGTGGAACATCACATCTAGAAATTTAAGTGGCACAGCTATGAGGAAACAACTTGTTCTACTTAATAGCGATTCAGTATAACTAGAAAAAGTCCATAACTGCTCAGGAGTACCTCAAATGGTTTTGTTCATGTATTAAGATGATGATCAACCAGACTTTAAAAATAATTTTGATATAACTTCTTTCAATGAATACTGAATGTTAAAAAATTATTTACATTTTACATACTGCAATTATTATTTACATTCCTGAAAAAAAAAAGTCAAATATGTAGGAATACTTGAATAAACACGCACAGACGAAATAACTGACCATTCTTTGAAGGTCCCACTTACCAAATATATTGGGTAATTTCACACACTTTCGATTTCAAACTTAAAAACTAAATGTTTATCCACTAAATTGTCATCTAAATGCACTAAACTATATCAGATGTGTGAAAAGTCCTGTGTATTGTGTACAAACATGTGCAAAAGGTTTGAAATTGTGCACAAGATTTCTGAATATGTTTTATAATCACAGGGCAGTGGAATAGACAGTTGCAGTAAGTGTGCAACATGTTCAACACAAGCGTTTGGGCATCTTTCAAAATGATGACTTGGATACCTGAAACCTATTTTGTAAGTGACATTGACTGCACGGAGAAATTTTAAAGCACATATGATGCAGTATTTCCCTTATCATTCTTTTGTGGAGGGAATAAGGTTTTATCTCTTAAAAAAAAAAATCCAAACAAACAAAAAAACCAAACAGCAAAAACCAAACAAACCAAACCAGGATCACCACTCAACATAAAGAATCATAGAATAATTAAGGTTGGAAAAGACCTCTAAGATCATCAAGTCCCACCACCAACCCAACACAACCATGCCTCCTAAACCATGTCTTCAAGTGCCACATCTACTCGTCCTTTAAACACCTCCAGGGATGGTGACTCCACCACCTCTCTGCACAGCCTGTTCCAATGCCTGGCCACTCTTTCCATAAAGAAATTTTTCCTAATATCCAATCTAAACCTTCCATGATGCAGCTTGAAGACATTTCCTCTTGTTCTGTTGCTAGTAACTTGGGAGAAGAGACCAACACCCACCTCACTACAGCTTCCTTTCATGTAGTTGTAGGGAGCAATATAGTCCCCCCTCAGCCTCCTCTTCTCCAGGCTACATAACCCCAGTTCCCTCAACCTGTCCTCATAAGACCCTCTCTCCAGACCCTTCACCAGTTTTGTTACCCTTCTCTGGACATGGTCCAGCAACTCAGTGTCTTTGTTGTAGTGAGGGGCCCAAGACTGAACACAATATTTGAGGTCCAACCTCACCAGTGCCGAGTACAGGGGCATGATCACTTCCCTACTCCTGCTGGCCACACTATTCCTGATACAAGCCAGGATGCTTTTGGCTTCTTGGCCACCTGGGGACATAAAACTACCTTGTTAAAAGAAATTAAAAAATGTAATTTATTTTAATTCTAATATCCCTAAAATTCTATATAAAAATGAAAGTATGACATAAATTATGGGGGTGGGGGGAAATAAACAGCCCCTAGGGAGAGCTAGTGACCAGGTCCATGGTGGCCAAGATGGGCAAACAGGGTGTGGCGTGTCAGCCATGGCATGGTGCAGCAGTTTGTGCCAGCAGTATGTGCAGGGGGGGGTCCTGCCTCTTCAAACAGAGGCTGCAAACCACTTGGAAGGAGTTGAAAACAGCAGGACCCATGGTATCCACCTGGCAAATGTTGTGCCCTCAGCATCCCTCGCAGCCCTTCTAGCTGCAAGAACTGATGTAGTCACCCAAACAGCAGTTTCAAGGGAATATGTAGCCATCCAGGTCCCAGGTTGCAGAGGGTGTGCCGGGGTTGCAGGTCAGTATCTGATGATGGTAGTGAGCTCAACTCTGTGAGATGTGCCCAAGGAACTGCTCAGCCTCCTGAAAGAGCTTCAGGAGGAGGTGTCCAGGCTGAGGAGTATCAGGGAGTCAGAGAAGGAGATTGACTGGTGGAATAGTACTCTACTATCCCTGAGACAGATGCACCAGCCAACCATGGCACAAGAGAAAAAGCACCAGTTCATCCTGGAGGTCATCTCTGGGCACATAGAGGAAAAGAAGGTTATCAGAAGTAGTCAATATGGATTCACCAAGGGAAGATCATGCTTGACCAACCTGATAGCCCTCTATGATGGCATGACTGGCTGGGTTGATGAAGGGAGAGCAGTGGACATCGTGTATCTCGACTTCAGTAAGGCATTCAACACTGTCTCCTATAACATCCTCACAGGCAAGCTAAGGAAGTGTGGGCTGGATGAGTGGACAATGAGGTAGACTGAGAACTGGCTCAACAACAGAGCTCAGAGGGTTGCGATCAATGGAGCAGAGTCTGGGTGGAGGCCTGTCACTAGTGGTGTTCCCCAGGGGTCTGTGCTGGGTCCAGTCCTGTTCAGTATATTCATCAGTGACCTGGATGATGGGACAGAGTGTAACCTCAGCAAGCTTGCTGATGATACCAAGCTGGGAGGAGTGGCTGATACACCAGAAGGCTGTGCTGCCATCCAACAAGACCTGGACAGGCTGGAGAGCTGGGCTGAGGGGAACCTGATGAAATCCAACAAGAGCAAGTGCAAGGTCCTGTACCTGGGCAGGAAAAACACCATGCACTGGTACAGGTTGGGGGCTGAACTACTGGAAAATAGCACTGCTGAGAAGGACCTGGGAGTGCTGGTGGACAGCAAGCTGATCATGAGCCAGCACTGTGCCCTTGTGGCCAAGAAGGACAATGGTATCCTGGGGTGCATTAAAAGGAGTGTGGCCAGCAGATCGAGAGAGGTTATCCTCCCCCTCTACTCTGCCCTAGTGAGACCACATTTGGAGTACTGTGTCCAGTTTTGAGCTCCCCAGTTTAAGAAGGACAGGGAACTGCATGCCCAAGTCCAGCAGAGAGCTACCAAGATGATCAGGGGACAGAAGCATCTCCCTTATGAGGAAAGGCTGAGAGACCTGAGTTTGTTCCGCCTGGAGAAGACTGAGGGGGGATCTCATCAATACCTATAAATATCCGAAGGGTGGGTGTCAGGAGATGCGGCTAGACTCTTTTCAGTGGTACCCAAGGACAGGAGAAGGAGCAATGGGCATAAATTGGAACACAGGAAGTTCCACTTCAACATGAGAAAAAATATTACTGTGAGGGTGCCAGAGCAGTGGAACAGGCTGCCCACAGAAGTTGTGTCAAATCTCTTTTGGGATGGAGGGGTTATCTAGGCAGCCTTCTCCTAGCATCACAAGCACTCATGTGAAGAAAATATATAATAGTAGTTTTCATAGGTGACTCCCTTCTGTGGGAAATGGAGGGTCTGATATACCAACCAGACCCTACCCACAGAAAATCTACTGCCTCCCTGGGGCCATGGTAAGAGATATCCCTAGAAAACTCCCTAGTCTGGTAAGGTGCTCGGACTATTGCCCACTATTTGTTCTTCATGACAGCAGAGAAGAGGTATAAAGAAAAGTCCAAAGGCAATCAAAAGGGATTTCAGAAACTTGTGGTAATTGTTTGAAGAATCAGGTGCTCAGGCAGTATTACCTTAGATCATTTCAGTAGCAGGGAAGAATACTAAATGGAGCAGGCAGGCCAGCTGGTCAACATGTGGCTCCTAAGCTGGTGTCATCAGCAGAACTTTGCACTTTTCCATCATGGGATGGTCTGTTCATCACCAGGTCTACTGGCATCTGATGGGATGCACCTTTCCCAGAAGGGGAAAAGGATTTTTGCTCAGGAGCTAGCATGGCTGACTGATAGAGCTTTAAACTAGATTGGAAGGGGAAGAGGGACAATACCAGTATGAGCAACGGGATGGAACACCAAAGTCCAAGGAGCTGTGTGCTAGTGACATTCTTCAGACTGCTCCACGTGGTGATGGGCACAATGAAGTGCACTTAAAGTGTTTCTATACAAATGCGCACAGAATGAGGAACAAATAAGAGGAGCTGGAAGGCTTGGCCCAGTCCCAGAGATATGACATCACTGGCATAAGTGAAACCTGGTAGGGTGAGTCCTGTGACTAGTGTGCCATGATGGATGGTTACAATATCTTTAGGAGAAATAGGCAGGGGGGTTGCACTGTATGTAGCAGAGGAGCTGGAATGCATGGAGCTTGCACTTGGCCATGGCACAGCTGAGAGCCTCTGGGTGAGGATTAAGGGACAGGCAAATAAAGCAGCTGTTATCATGGAAATCTACTATAGGTCACCCAGCCAGGAAGATGACACTGATAAGTTATTCTTTAAGGAACTAAGGGATGCTGGCGTGGCTGACCAGGGATATTCTTCTGGAAATAAGGAGAAAAAAGAAAGTATATGGCCAGTGGAAGCAAGGTCAGGCAACATAGGAGGACTGTAGGGATGCTGTTCGCCACTGCAGGGAGGAAATATGTACGGCCAAAGCTCAATGAGATTTGAGGCTACCCAGTACTGTGAGGGACAGTAAGAAGGGCTTTTTAAGATATGTTAATGGCAAAAGGCAGGCCAGAAATAACATTGGCCTGTTGCTTGATGAGAATGGTCAGCTCACAGGCAGGGACTTAGATAAGGCAGAGATGTTTAATGCTTTCTTTGCCTTGGTCTTCAACACCAATGGTGGGCTCTGGGGGTGCCAGAGCACTCTCTGTGGGAATGATAAACTCCCAATCAACCCCGAACTAGTGCAGGACTTGCTGCTACTTCTGGATCCCTATAAATCGATAGGGCCTGATGGGATTCATCTGAGAGTACTTAAAGAGATGGCTGATGTCATAGAAGACCTCTTTCAAGGATTTTTCAATGGTTTTTGGAATCTGGAGATGTCCCAGTTGACTGGAAGCTGTCAGATATTGTCCCAATCTTCCAGAAGGGCAACAGGGATGACCCCTGTAACTACAGGCCAGTCACTCTCACTTCTGTGCCTGGCAAAATGATGGAGAAAATTATTCTGGGAGTTATTAAAAAACACCTCAAAGACAACACAGTCATTGGTCCTTGCCAGCATGGGCTCATGAGGGGAAGGACCTGCCTAAGAAACTTGATTTCCTCTGTGACAAGGTTACCCACCTAGTTGACTGAGGGAAGCCAGTCAACGTGATCTTTTTGGATTTCAAGTAAAGGTTTCAATACCATCTCTCACAGTACCCTCCTGGACAAAATGCCCAGCACACAGCTGATAAACACATAATGCAGTGGGTGAGCAGTTGGCTGATGGGTCGGGCTCCAAGGGTTATACTAAATGAGGTTACACTGAGCTGGCAGCCAGTCACTATTGGGGTTCCTCAGATATCCATAAATGACTTGGGTCAGGCCTGGAATGAACACTAAATAAATTTTCTGACAACACAAAACTGGGAGGAGCTGTTGACACTCTTGAGGGCAGAGAGGACCTGCAGAGGGAGCTGGACAAATTATAGAGCTGTGCAATCACCAATCGTATGAAGTTTAACAAGGGCAAGTGCCGGGTTTTACACCTGGGGCAAGGCAGACCTGGATGTACATACAGAGTGGGGAACAAGAGCCTGGAGAGCAGCTCTGCAGAGAGGGACCTGGGGTTTCTGGTCATCAGCAAGTTGAACATGAGCCAACAGTGTGCCCTGGCAGCCAAGAGGGCCAACCATGCCCTGGGGTGCATCAAGCACTGCATTGCAGCTGGTCAAGGGAGGGGATTTTCCTGCTCTATGCTGTGCTGGCGCAGCCTCACCTTGAGTACTGTGTGCAGTTTTGGGCACCACAGTATATTAAGGATATAAAGCTACTAGAGACTGTCCAGTTGGTGAAGGGTTTAGATGGGAAGCCATATGAGGAGCAGCTAAAGTCACTTGGTTTGATCAGCCTGGAGAAGAGGAGACTGAGGAAGACCTCATCGCAGTCTACAGCTTCCTCACAAGGGGAGGAGGAGGGGCAGGCACTGGTCTCTTCTCTCTGGTGCCCAATGACAGGACCCAAGGGAATGGCAGGAAGATGTGCCAGGGAGGTTTATGTTAGATATTAGAAGGTTCTCCCCGCAGAGAGTGGCTGGACACTGGAACAGGCTCCCCAGGGAGGTAGTCGTGGTGCCAAGCCTGATGCTATCCAAGAAGAACTTGGACAATGCCCTCAAACACATGGTGTGAATTTGGGGCTGTCCAGTGCAGGGAAAGGAGTTGGACTCAATGATCCTTGTGGGTCCCTTCCAACTCAGGACATTCTATGACTCAATGATTTAATTTGTGAATTTCACCAAGATACTTACCTGAGACCAAAATAATGTATTACATGAAACACTATTCTAAAATTTGAAGTGATATATTACAAAAGCAGCATTTCAGTCTTTTCAAACTTCCATCTAATCCCTGAACATTAAATAACCACATTTATATGTATGCATATAGATATTTTTATATATGAATGTTCTTAGATATTTTTATTTGTATACATATATACATAGAGAGATATTAATGGGAATCTGCCATCTTTCAGCAATGTTAAAATGCACTGAATTTCTAGAAAAGCTGGCCAGTGACTTCAGCAGTTATTGTATCAGGATAAAGACTTAACCTTTTTCTTTGAGTAGAAGAAACAAACTGCTGAACTGATGGACTTCTCTGAAGAACAGCTGTTTACTGTACACAAGAGGTATGTTAACCTTTCTGATGCAGTTGCTTAACCTTCTGAAGCTCCTGGTGTAGCAGACAGCTCCTTAGAAAGCCAGGACTATGGATTTATGGCAATGAATACCACAGCCTCTAAAAAAAAAAACCAACAAAAAACCAAACCAAAACTGTTTCCCTTTTAGCTGATCAGTTAAATGATCTTCAAGACAATGTAGGGTATGCAAGAAACAAAATCTAATACAAACATACAAAACCAGCAGCATATGCTAGACAGTACTAAAATAATATCACAGAGATGCCACCAGAGCATCTATTATCAAAGATAAATAAAACTGAATGCAGGAGAATAACTACTGGAAGTGCATGATTTATGCTTTTAAAGCCTCTGATATTACTAAGCCAGAATAACACTGCTAACACCTTCATTTTTAATGAGGATGCAGCTCAGAAATTTTCCTATTCTTGTTCATAAATAAGGAATATTTTAAATGTGTAACAGGCAGTTTTGCTCTTAGGTATCTGTAGGAGAACATTACCCTAGGGAGTTATATATGGGATGGATGTACTTATCCACAAGGAAAGGATAATCCTCTTAGCTTCTAACATAACTGTCAGAAACAGTTTCTTCTCATATACAGCAAAATCCTTTAATGACAAGTATCTCAGAAACCTGAGGTTTCAAGCTCAAGTGCCTGATTCAACACTAAATTTATTCAGTCAAAACCTCCCCCTTTCCTTCTGTTGGTAACCCAACTTTTATACTAAAGGACAACAGCTGTTTTCCTGAAGACTGAGAGGAAATAAGACTTTTCTTTCAAAGCAGCTGTAAATAACATTTCATGAAACCACTAGTAATATAATTCTTACAACTGCTTTTATAATAATTGCCATTTCTTAATGAATGGCAGAACACTTTTATAAATAAAAATGATGAATACCTTTGAGAA
Source organism: Phalacrocorax carbo (assembly GCF_963921805.1). Lineage (NCBI taxonomy): Eukaryota > Metazoa > Chordata > Aves > Suliformes > Phalacrocoracidae > Phalacrocorax > Phalacrocorax carbo. The sequence goes on from NC_087513.1 coordinate 165,300,139, forward strand.
GTGTCAGAAAAATTACTCTTCTGGAATATATTTGCTTGGAAAATACGCCACCTTTCAAACCTATTTTCAGCAGTTATAACTGAATTACTATAAAGTGCTCCAGACTCAGTTCTTCTCTTACTTCTGTCCATTAGCTTGGTTTGACTAACAGTAAGGAAGTTATTCCTGATTTATACCAGAGTAAGAAAATAACCTTTCTATTTCATATAATTTATGTTCATATCCCAACAAAATAAATAAATCATACCGTACTTTAAGAGAATTAATTACTTTTGCTGACGTAGACTTGAGTGCCCTTTAATACAAAAGTCAGCTTTTATGAATTTTTAGGATTAAAATGAGAACCAAATTGAGAACACAAGTAGGATACAAGACATACCGATTAAAGGCTGATTACGGCAGCTCTGATTCCTTCAGATGGCTTTTTGTAACTGCCTTGGCTCTGGTCTCATTCTAAAAAAGATGATTTCACCAAGCAGTCTTAGTAGCCTTAATAAAATAGAATTCTTTCTGGAGTACTATCATGGCAAATAATATCAGTGGGACTACTAGCAGGGTAATGTATCAGCCTGTAAGGGTCAGGTGGCAGAATCTTTTCCATGAGACTCTTGATTTTTCTCCATTGAACATCGGATCATTTTTGAGTGCAGTCACATTTATTCCAAGCGTGGCTGGTTGTCTTTTGCAGGCCCTGCACAGAGAAGTTAGTTGAGTTTATTCTTTCTTTTTAAAAAAAAGAAACTGCAAAATACCAGCAAACACAGTTTAACTATTATGGTCTGGAGCAAGGATTTTTAAAATTAAAAAAAGGGAGATAACCTATAAGGTGATTTCAAATGATCATGGAGCAGTGATCTGACAGCCACATTCTGCATTTCCTTTACCATGAGGGTGCTTCTGAATGTTGCTAATACGTGTTGCAAAAGTGATTGCCTGAAGACAAGTTGAATAAACAGTATCCCAATGGAAAGACTGTATTTATAGTGTGCTTGGACATTTAGGACAGGGAAAATCTAATAAATTATGTCAGATTTTCTTTTTTAGTGGAGTTACATGGTGAAATATTAAAAAAGAACAGAAAACAGCACAAGAAAAAAACCAAATATTCTTTTAATACTTTACTTGCAAGAATACTATATGTTTTGTTAATGTAAGAGAACAAACATAAATGGGATACTATTGTGCAAAGATGAATGGAGTTTAGAAAACTATTATTAGAATTCAGAGGCATATTGTTTAAAGGAGTGACCTAATAAATGCTTAATGAAAGAAAAAAGCTTTAAGTTTTTAAAAACCTTCCTAAAGCAATAGTGATAGCCAATGTACAAACCCCTAAATTCATAGATTAAATGGTGTTCTACTGCTGCTAAAATTCAGGTTTGCAGTACATAAAACTGATAAGCATGATAAGCTTTTCAAATAAAAGTATTTGGTTATGTATGTAGTTTATCAAGAATGTAATATTGCACACATAAAACACTGTAAAAGATGCTTGAAATGCTGAGTATCTTTTAAAGATAGATCGTTAGGCTACATATCTAATAATGTCTCCTCTACAGATTTTGCCCTTTTCATGCTGTTCCACATAATTATATAAAAAGCACAAACATATGTACCTGCATATGCTTTAGCAAATGTTGATATATACATTTTCTTCTGTGTTTTCTTCAAAGCAAATTTCTCAGGATTTATGACATATGTATCACTTGTGCTGTGTATTGCTTGGAGTGTTCATAGTTTTGGAAGTAATGGCTTTGTCGTTTCCAATTACTTCACAATTTTGCCAGGAAACAGTAGTACAAAAACTTCAAAAATCAGCTGTATTTTGACTATTGATTTTTACTGTAAACAAATAATCAATCAGTCATTAATCTATAGCTAAAATACAGGTGTTTGATTATTTGTTCATAGTAAAAATTACACCTATTGTTTGTATCAAAAAGAGTATAAGTATTGTCCTCCAGTTTCACAAGAAGTGCATTCGGTATGCCTAAGACTGTGTGCTGAGCCTACACAACTGTGTCTGATCTGGTTATCACTCTGTTGTCTGACAGCTCTGTTTTCATGGGATACGTAGCTATTCATAACAAAATCTTCTTATAAAGCTTCACAGGCAGCTACTAAGAATATTCACTACTTGTTATATTCTGTTTCTTTTTCCTTCTGGGATCTTCCACCTTAATAAGACGGCACTCTGCTGATCTATGGAGACACAATTCCAACTCAAATCTTTCTACGTTTCCCTACCTTATGCTTTGACCTTGGATAAAAGGCAATTGCTTCGATTTATAACAGAGAGGTTCCTTCAATAATGTTTATTTGGGTATTTATGTTTTTTCCTATTGATTAAGATAAAAAAATTATTAAAACATTTCAGATATCTCTGAGCCTTGTAGAGTGATATGTTCTACCCCTTTAAGGTTTTCAGAAGAAATCAGCCATTTGGAAATTATTCTCTTATTTCATTACCTCAAAAAAACAAAGCATTGATTTTGTATATATTTTAATATTATAGCATTAGCTTTCACAGAATTGCTATTGAAAGAGTAGAACAGGATGAATAAGGTGGCAGGAAATTACCTGTTATGTGATACTTCCTGCAAGATACTTCCTGTGTTGTACTTTCAGAGAGCTAGGTTTAATATTATAGATATAGAGATAAATAAACAAATTATGTCAATATTGGCATATACATATGTGTTTGCTTGCTGCATATTGTATGTTTGGGTCTGCATAATTTACATAGGCACACCTATATATGTCTCTATCTAAGCACTCATATGTAAACACATGTGAACATTAGCATATATCCCACCTTAATGTGAGCAAGTAAGGAACTTTGTGGGAGTATAGCTTTCTATATTGTCAGAGAAGAGAGAATCTCTACAAGACAGATATTGCATGTATTTTCCCTCTACTAACTTTATAGGGAACTTAGGGCAACTCTACTCCCTGTTTTAAGTTTCTTATTTTGATACTTAAATAGTATCACTGTAGATATGGAAGATGGGTCAAGGCTAAAAAAAAAAGTAAAAGAGAAGTTTTGGTCACATCAGCTTTTCTGTGAGACCTGATTTCTATGCAGTAAGAAAATGTTTCACTTCTTTACTTCTTTTTCTGATCCCTTTCTTTTCTATATCCTTTGACTGAAGCCTTAATAAGAGAAGGCTCAACAACTCAGGAATTTCAGTTTTATACTACTGCAAAGTCCAGAAAATTTAGAAAAGGCTTTTGATGGGAATCATTCATGAATAATTTTGACATTCTAACGATTCCCAGAAAAAGGTGTCAGCATTGTTGCGTGTTTTTGGACAGGCAATCAATATTGTATTATTAATAATGGCAAACAGAACAGTTGACAGCAATAGGAAAGGCTTAACAGTTGTTACAGTAATCTTACTAATGTGCAAATCTATAATACATATATGTGAATATATATATCTCTATATATGTATGTGACTGAGAACAACACGAGCGCTCTATTAGCTAGATTAGGCCAGGATAATGCAAACAAATATAAACTAGGTCTTTCTTCCCTACTGTGACCACCCATGTCCAGGAAATATTTACCCCTTGGAAAAGGAGGTGGAAGTTTCTCCATGAACTAGCAACTGAGGAAGTTTTCTATCTTATAATAACATTTAACATTATACATGACTTCCCAAGAGCTGTGACACTAATAAGCTGCTTAGGGAGTATGTTGAATCAGTGTACCTTTTGACAGTCTTAGCTGCAACCGCTTCCACTTCACTTTTAAGTCTGTTTTGGTTTCTGGAAGATTCCTTAAGAAAAAGAAGAGATGAAGGTTGATCAAAGGTAAGCATTCAAGGAAAGCTTATCAAAAGCAGTTAGCCTGTGTGAGCCTGTCCCCGTGTAATGAACATTAGGCTGAGCTTGAACACTTCTGAAAATATTATGTCTAGTGCCCTTGGGAAGTATAATGTTTTCCCGGTAGTCACTGAAATTATATGCCCAAGGGAAAATACAAGCCACTGGCATGACATGGTTAATATTCAAGCCTGGGTGGTGGAATGTAGATCATGTTATAATAAAAGGGAATCGCTTATAGGAATGGGGATATAAATACAGATAGTGTGGTAAACTGCCCACCTTATCAATATTGTGGTTTTGACAAATACAGAAAGTAAAATATTGATTTACAATTTAATTTAAATGTCTGCTTTAAAAAATTGTCACTGCCAGCCAAGGCATCACGGCAGAAATAAAATCCTGTTCTGAACAATACGAAAGCAGCAGAGAAAGGAGAGAAATCAATGACAGAGAGTGAGTACTTTCAAATTAATTCAGAGGGATAACATAAAAAGGAGTCATTTATGTACGCAAATAGACAAATTGTACTACAAGGTGAGTACCAAAATCATGGTAACATAACAGAACATCTTTGGACTTTGAATCTGAATCTTAATCCATATGACATTCTGATATAATTACAGATTGTGACAGAGGCTTGTAAATGTTAATGACCTCTTGAGAGGAACAAGAAGAAACAAAATAGAGACCAAAAAAAGAGGTAATTCTATTTAAATCAGGATCATTAAACTGACATAAAATAAAAATATAATAAATAACATCCATATTTGTTGATATATTACTATAAATAAGATAAATATTAATACTAATATGTATCGGGAATTAAATTTACACTTCTGACTCTGTTTTTAAATGAAAGTAAGGGTTTTTTTTCTGCAAAGCTGCCAGGTAAGCAGTATCCTCTGAATTTATACACAGTGACATCATTATTCTCAGGAGAATAGGTTTGACCCAACCAAAGCAATGGTTATTATACATGTATATGAACTTTAAGGTAATTTAGGCCCATTAAGGATTAGGTAATTACTGCTTTGCAGTAATTTTTTCACATGACTAGAGACTTAAGATATAGATTCACTGGAGGATTTATGGCATCATTACCCAAAATGCTTCTAAAAGTGTATTTCAGCAGTCACAGTTTCTAGTGCAGTCCTCATGCCTATGGGTGAGACTGGCAGAAAAGATGCCAATGGGTATAAAGATCTAGTTCCTATGGACTTGCATTAAATAATCAATAGATAAAATACAAAACCAATAATGAGGCAGAGGTGAAAACGTCATTGAATTCTCTCCAAGAATTGTACTAGCCATTAGATCAAAATGCCATAACTAATCCTGTTCACTCTTTCTTTCTTTCTTGAACTAAAGCTTAATTCTTTCAGAGTGAGGAACAGCCACGTAAGCATATGTCCACAAAAAAAAAGTAACCTGCCAAAAACCTGACAGAGCATGGGTTGGACTCCTGCTCTTACAGGAAAAAGAAATATCCAACACCTTAAACATATATTGAAAAAAAAATGAAGACTGTATTCTGAGTGCCGAATGAGAATGGACTAAAAGAACAAAACAATTATGTGATATAAATTCTGACCAAATAGATATCATTGCTTCCTATATAAGGATGAATAAATCCTGGATTATATGTTTCTAGTATAATTACTTCTGTTGTGGAGTGTCTTGTTGAACAGATTAGGGACGTTTCTATTCATGGTACTGATTACAGAGAATCCCTTTACCACATATCTAATAATTTCATAGAATCATAGAATGAAACACAGAATAGTTGGCGTTAGAAGGTACTTCTGGAGATCACCTCATCCAGCCTCCCTGCTTGAGGAGGGACACCTATAGCAGGGACTGCCTCCAGGTGAGTTTTGAACATCTCCAGGGAAAGAGACTCCACACCCTCCCTGGGCAGCCTGTGCCACTGCTCTGGAACCCTCACAGGAAAGATGTTTTCTCTTATATTCAGGTGGAACTTCCTATGTTCCACCTCGTGCCCATTGCTCCTTCTCCTGTCTTTGGGCACCAATGGAAAGAGTCCAGTCCCATCCTCCTGACACACACCCTTTGGATATTTATAGGTATTGATGAGTCTTCTCTCAGCCTTTCCTCATAAGGGAGATGCTTCTGTCCCCTGATCATCTTGGTAGCTCTCTGCTGGACTTGGGCATGCAGTTCCCTGTCCTTCTTAAACTGGGGAGCCCAAAACTGGACACAGTACTCCAAATGTGGTCTCACTAGTGCAGAGTAGAGGGGGAGGATAACCTCTCTTGATCTGCTGGCCACACTCCTTTTAATGCACCCCAGGATACCATTGGCCTTCTTGGCCACAAGGGCACAGTGCTGGCTCATGATCAGCTTGCTGTCCACCAGCACTCCCAGGTCCTTCTCAGCAGTGCTATTTTCCAGTAGTTCAGCCCCCAACCTGTACCGGTGCATGGTGTTTTTCCTGCCTAGGTACAGGACCTTGCACTTGCTCTTGTTGAATTTCATCAGGTTCCCCTCAGCCCAGCTCTCCAGCCTGTCCAGGTCTCGCTGGATGGCAGCACAACCTTCTGGTGTATCAGCCACTCCTCCCAGCTTGGTATCGTCACCAAACTTGATGAGGGTACACTCTCTCCCTTCATCCACAACTTCTCTGAGAAGGCTCTTCCAATGTCTCACTATTGTAGACAGTTTCTTCCTTATATCTAAAACAAATCTACCCATTACTCTGTGTCCTGTCATAACAGGACCTTGTAAAAAGCCTTTCTCCATCTTTCTTATAAACCCCCTTTAAGTACTGAAAGGCTACAGTAAATTCTTCCCGAAGCCTTCTCTTCTCTGGGCTGAGCAACCCCAACTTTCTCAGCAATTTTTCATAGGAGAGCTGTTCCAGCCCTCTGATCATTTTTGTGACTGTCCTCTGGGCCCGCTCAAACAAGTCCATGTCTTTATTGTACTGGGGACTCTTGAGCTAGATGCAGTACTCCAGGCGGGGTCTCACCAGAGCAGAGTAGAGAGGGAGGATCACATCCCTTGACCTGTTGGCCATGCTTCTTTTAGAATCATAGAATCATAGAACCATTAAGGTTGGAAAAGACGCTTAAGATCATCGAGTCCAACCGCTTACCTATTACTGCCAAGTCCACCACTAAACCATATCCTCAAGCACCACATCTACCCTTCTTTTAAATACCTCCAGCAATGGAGACTCAACCACTTCCCTGGGCAGCCTGTTCCTGTGCCTGACAACCCTTTCGGTGAGGAAGTTTTTTCTAATGTCCAACCTAAACTTCCCCTGGTGCAGCTTGAGACCATTTCCTCTCGTCTTATCGCTAGTGACCTGGGAGAAGAGACCAACACCCACCTCACTACAACCTCCTTTCAGGTAGTTGTAGAGAGCAGTAAGGTCTCCCCTCAGCCTCCTCTTCTCCAGGCTAAACAACCCCAGCTCCCTCAGCTGCACCTCATAAGACTTATTCTCCAGACCCTTCACCAGCTTCGTTGCCCTTCTCTGGACACGGTCCAGCACCTCAATGTCCCTCTTGTACTGAGGGGCCCAAAACTGAACAGAGTACTCGAGGTGTGGCCTCACCAGTGCCAAGTACACGGGCACAATCAGTGCCCTGCTCCTGCTGGCCACACTATTCCTGATACAAGCCAGGATGCCATTGGCCTTCTTGGCCACCTAAGCACACTGCTGGCTCATGTTCAGCCGGCTGTCAACCAACACCCCCAGGTCCTTCTCCACCAGGCAGCTCTCCAGCCACTCCTCCCCAAGCCTGTAACATTGCATGGGGTTGTTGTGTCCCAAGTGCAGGACCCAGCACTTAGCTTTGTTGAATCTCATACCATTGGCCCGGCCCATGAGCGCAGGATACAGCCCAGGATACAACTGATTTTCTGGGCTGCAAGAGCACATTGGTACACATTATATACAGAATGTGATTGTAAGTCTTTTGGATTCTGCAATAGGAGTTAGGTATTGCAGAAGTTATTACTTTGGTACTGAATGTTGAAATATTTAGGAGAAATATGTCTATATATCTAAATAGTGGGTCTACTTGAGTGGTGTAGTGGATGAGGAATATATTTAAAAGTGAAATGTATGAGGATCAGCATACTGAATTGCTCAGATTGAACAAAAGGAAACACTGAGATTAGGAATTGCCTGAAAAAGTCTCTTTGCTCTCAAGATTAAAGTTATATCTCCTGTAGCAAGATATTTTTGCTACAGGAGAAGAATACTGAAGAATTCCTATTCTTCAGTAGGAATTCTTCAGTAAATCATTTATGTGGTCTCTGCATCTACGAAGTGTTGCGTGGCTGGTTGCTTGTTTTTCCTTTGGAACAGATTTGGTTGACCTCGTGGACTTAGTATCACTAACATGCATGTTGTTCAAAGGTATGTGGAAGATCAAGCATTCCTGCGTTAGGTATTGTTGGGCATTTCATGAACACCTGGGACAGAATTTCCCATTAATTTTTCTCTATGGGAATGTGTGGGGTTTTGTCACGGTTTAGCCCCAGTCAGCAAGCAAGTACCACACAGCCTCTCGCTCACTCACCCCTGTTGGGACAGGGGAGAGAATCGGAAGAGTAAAAGCGAGGTAACTCATGGGTTGAGATAAAGACAGTTTAATAAGTAAAGCAAAAGCTGCGTGCACAAACAAAGCAAAACAAGGAATTCATTCACTACTTCCCATGGGCAGGCAGGTGCTCAGCCATCTCCAGGAAAGCAGGGCTCCATCACGCGTAACGGTTACTTGGGAAGACAAATGCCATTACTCCAAACGTCTCCCCCTTCCTATTTCTTCCCCCAGCTTTATATACTGAGCATGATGTCGTATGGTGTGGGATATCCCATTGGTCAGTTTGGGTCAGCTGTCCCAGCTGTGTCCCTTCCCAGGTTGTTGTGCACCTGGCAGAGCGCAGGGAGCTGAAAAAGTCCTTGACCAGTGTAAGCGCTACTTGGCAACAACTAGAACATCTCCCCATTATCACCACTGTTTCCAGCAAAAATCCAAAACATAGCCCCATACTAGCTACTATGAAGAAATTTAACTCTATCCCAGCTGAAACCTGGACAGTATCCACCCCTTATTCCATACCATTTACATCATGCTCAGGTTCCACACTATCCAATACAACCTCATTAACTTCCACCCCCTGTTTCCCATCCTTTGATAAAATACACGGATATCATTTAGTCCATGGCTTTGGTCTCCATGTGTTCTTGTGGTCGCTCAGGACAAGAGAGGTGGTGTGTTGCGTGGAGTTACTGGGCACCAAAACCAGCTCAGGACGCGTCACTGCTGCACTCGCACTGCTTCTTGAAAGGCTTGTCCTCCATTGGTTCGGGTGGTTCTTGCTGTAGTAATTCCTATAACATGCAACTCAAATCCCGGGTTACAACAATTTAAAGGTATATCCATTACAATCTCCACCCCTTGCCCCTTTGTGCCAGGTTATAGATTTTAACATTGCAATGAACTCCTCCGCTTCTTCCCAGCTTGGCTAGCAACAGGGGTTTCTGCTATAGTAATTTCCATAATATGTAACTCAAATCCCAGGTTAGAACAATTTAAAGGTATTTCCATTACAGTCTCCACCCCTGGTCCATTTGGATCAGACCACCAGGTTTAACATTATAATGACCTCCTCCCCTTGCCCCTGCTCTGGTTTGGACTTATCCACAGACTGTAGTCCTTTAGGGTTGTACCTGCTCCAAGTGGAGCCTTACCCAGGAGCCACAGTCTCCCCAGGGGCACACCTGCTGCAGCATAGACTTATCCCGAGCCACAGTCGCTTTGAGGTGCACCTGTTCCAGCGTGGCCTTCTGCATGGGCCTCAATGCTTTCAGAGCTCTACCTGCTCCAGCATGGCCTTACCCGCAGCTGCAGTCCCTCCAGAAGTAAACCTGCTCCAACACAACCTTGCCCATGACTGTAGTCCCTCCAAAGCCTGCTCCAACATGGCTTTTCCCATGGCCGCAGTCCCTCCAGAAGTAAGCCTGTTCCAACATGGCTTTGCCCCATGGCTTCAGTCCCTCCAGAAGTAAGCCTGCTCCGTTGTGGGCTTGTCCATGGCCACGTACTTTGAGGTGCTCTGGCATGACCTCATGCACAGCCACTGATGCTTCAAGGTGTACCTGCTGCTGCACGGACTTATCTACAGCCACAGACACTTCGAGGTGTACCTTCTCCAAGATGGAGATATCCTTGGGCCACAATTGCCTCGGAGGTATACCTGCTGTGGCATAGACATAACCAAGGCCACAGATGCTTCGAGATATACCTGCTCTGGCACGGGCTTATACACAGACACAGATGCCGCGGGGTGTCCTGCTCCCACATGGACTCATCCTCCGGTCACAGTCCCTTTGACTTGAGTTCACACTGGAGTTCCAACCTGCCCAGTACAGCAGCACAGAAACAGCAGCGGGGCCCTGGCCATCTGCCAGCCCAGGCGCATCGCCATGGCTGTTATCAGAGTGTTCCCAGGCCCGGCAGGGTAAGGTGAGAAGCAGTACAGCGGTACAGCAAGCAATGAAAGCAAAAAGTGCCACTAATGAGCACTAGATTTTTAAGGCATACAGTAAGTCAGGCAAGCCCCATAGCAAGCACAGAAGCCTGCCAATTAATAGCTAAACAGCAATAACCGCTATAAATTCCATCTAGCACATTCCAGTCAAATCTGTCGTTGTCTCAAACCTTTTGTGCCCCACGTTGGGTGCAAAAAATGGACTGTCGTTGTTTAGCCCCCATCAGCAGCCAAGCACCATGCAGCCGCTCGCTCACTCCCCCCAGTGGGACGGGGGAGAGAATTGGAAGAGTAAAAGTGAGGCAACTCATGGGTTGAGATAAAGACAGTTTAACAGGTAAAGCAAAAGCTGCACACGGAAGCAAAGCAAAACAGGGAAAAAAATAAAGATGAAAATAATAGTTCACCTTCATCAAACCTCATTAAAACTGCTTCAGAAACCCATCCAATGAGTGACATGGGATGATCAGGAGAATTTAATCAAAAATATATTTCTGTCCCAAACTACAGTTTAAAGTAGATGTAGCCTAAGGCAACTTATCTTGGACTCAAACGTTATACAACAAAGGCAAGTGTTTTTGAGAAATTATTTTCGGAACTTCAGTTCAAAGCTGTTATGAACTGATGATGCTATGGGTCTTGAATTCATTATTACTTTTGTGAGCCTGTCCCTAAGAAATAGCTTTTTAAAAAAAATATTTTATTAATCTATTTAAGCATTACAAGGTTCAAGTAGCAAAGGTGCCAAATTCAAGGCATGATTTCTGCATCCACTGATAAACCCATTCTTGGCTTTCATGTGACAAGATCAAGCTCAAAAATTTGCTATGTCTAATAACAGAAGAAAAGGTATCCAGGTACTAACCATGGTTATTTAAAGTTTTCTAGATCCAGAAATTATTAATTAAGTCAATTTCAGTGTTTAGAATCTTTGCTGTGTTATAATATAACACTTTGCTGTGTTGCAGGAAAAATACCTTAAGTTGCAAACAGATTTTTGACAAAAATGGATATTAAATCAAATGTTGGACAATTTATGTTTATACGTTCATCGACCTACGACTATGTAGGACATCATACATTAGTATAAAATTGACCGATACCTACGTAATGGAAGATGTGAGGTCTTGTTTCATCAGAGTTTTCTTTTTTTTGTTGTTAATAAATACATTTAAAATTTTGAAGATTATGAAATAGAAGAATTTTAATTTTCCATGCAGAAGATTTTTGACAGGAATGCTATAGATTATTTCATCTACCTCTCTAAAATATTCCATAGTAACTAAGGCTGTGGGGATGCAATATTTAAATGTTCTTTCTTCAGTGCAAAATTGTAAATGGAGAAAAATGGTAATATTTTGTCTTGCCCCTGAGAAAGTGTTTATCTCAATAAATAATGATTTGATACTATACATATGCCAAGTACTCGTCTAATCTGAATTCACTTTCAGTTTCTAATTAGACATCTGCTGAAGTCCGTAACAGGAAATCTAATAGAGTTGTGTTGTAATTTGTCAAAGTGATTAATGATTCACAGTGTTAAAGGGTCCATAAATGGAGCTCTTATGAGAATCGTTATACAAGTTGAAATTAAGCTCTTTTGCTTTTATGAAGAATGTTTCAAACTTATGTTATTACCAGCAATTACAACAGCAAAACACCCCAAGAAAGGAAAAAAGAAATGATAAAGCTATTTTTGCCATCATTCCCTAATTGGACTACTTATGCTTGAAGTAACTGCCAAAACTAATAAAAAAATATTTTGTCTCTTTTTTCTCTCTTTTATTCTCTTTCTTTTCTGTGTTTTTCTCTCTAGCTTTTTGACACTCCAATATTTTAATGAAAATTTGTAGAGAAATCTTAACTGTACATTTTCCAAATTGTTGGGAAAATTTATGAAATAACATTCATTATTTTTGGCACTATTTAATGAATTACCAAAAAAATTCTCTTGCATTGAATTTATTCATTCTGACAATTGCAAAAGTGGGATTCATATTATTTCCTAGAGACTTTTACAGTTCTTCAAAAAGTCAGCAGAAAGTCAATATGGCAATTAAGTATCACAGCTGAGTTAAGCAAGTTTTTATTGCCCTCAATTTTTAATGTATTTTTCAGTGTTTGTTAAATCTGTGTCTTATTTTTCTTCAGATTTGATATTACAAAAAAAACATTCTGGACAATAAGGACAGAACATTTCTTTTGCCAAAATAAATAAGCAAATAAATAAATAAATCTTATATGTCAGAGAAGTTACCGTGGGGGTTGTGAGCCCTGTGACTAAAGAAAAATTCATTGAATAAAAAAGATTATGGCAATCTGTTTCCTCACTTTGCAGAGGAAGTCACTCGTGTTTTGTCATGTGAAATTCCCTTCACACCTCTTAGAAGGCAGATGGCATACAAGATTGTATCCTGCTGTTCTAGAAAATATGTTTTTCCAACAGTATGTAGCTTGTGTGTGACAATACCTTCTCTTACTCACCGAGTAGATGGATAGTACAAATTAGAGAAACTATGCCCATAGTTCTTGTGTACCTTCAAAGCAATTTTAAGAGGTAGTGACCTTTAGAACTTGGAATCATAGAACGGTTTGGGTTGGAAAGGACCTTAAAGATCCAACCCCCCTGCCATGGGCAGAGACATCTTCCACTAGACCAGGTTGCTCAAAGCCCCGTCCAACCTAGCCTTGAACATTGCCAGGGATGGGGCTTCCACAGCTCCTCTGGGAAACATGTTCCTGTGCCTCACCAACCTCATAGTGAAGAATTTCTTCCCTATATCTGGTCTAAATCCACGCTCTTTCAGTTTAAAACCATTACACCTTGTTGTACCATTACATGTTCTTATAAAAAGTCTTTCTCCAGATTTCTCATAGACCCCCTTCAGGTACTGGAAGGTTGCTGTAAGGTCTCCCAGGAGCCTTCTTTTCTTCAGGCTGAACAACCTAAACTCTGTCAGCCTGTCGTCACAGGAGATTTGCTCCAGCCCTTGGATCATATTTGCAGCCCTCCCCTGCAATCGCTTTAACAAGACCATGACCTTCTTATCTTGGAGGCCCCAGAACTGAACACAGTACTCGAGGTGGGCTTTCATGAGAGTGGAGTAGAGAGGAAGAATCACCTCCCTCAGTCACACTTCTTTTGATGCAGACCAGGATACAGTTGTCTTTCTGGGCTGCAAGTACACATTGCCAGGTCATGTTGACTTGCAGTGTTGTGTATTTTTTGATAATGGGAATTGTTCCTTATTAGAAAAAGAACAGAACAATTGTTTCCAATTGTGAAAGTACATGGTGAATCAGAGAGAACACAATGTACAAGGTCAAAATTCCATCTGGTTTGTTGGAGAAAGCTCGGTGGTGTTCAGCATGAGATCAACAAGTTCCATTTCATGTTGATTGTGTTTTGGAAGGTGACATATTTAGAATAGTTTATGAAAAGGTAAGGTTCTTTAAAGCTTTGTATATGCTTTCCAACATGCTTGACTTAAATGAGAAAGCATGACATTTGGAGGCTACAGATAAATTTTTAATGGAAAAAAAAGTAATCCAATGCTAAAAGAAAAAAATCTTGTACTTTATTGACATCAAGGAACATCTGAAACCCCCTATCTGCCTGCAAAATCAAAATTAATTATTTGGAAGTAGTATATGAAAATTGTAATACTTCAACAGATATTAATAAATATAATTATGTATAATAATGTACTAAACATAATGCTACGTAATGTCTTAAAAGGCACTTCAGAGAAGAATATATTTGAGCACTTATTCAAATACATGGAAATTTGATTTTGGAAACAGACATAGGAAAACATCCTACTTGGTAGAATATATCAAACTGTATTAACAAAAAATTCCCAAATTTAATTCTTATTTTAAAATATTTAAACTCAGTATCTAATACTATTGTAAGCACCTGTTGTCTCTCACCGAATTACATGATTAACATGAAACCACTGTTGAGACATTTTCAGGGGTTGACCTACCTCTGACCTATGTCAGAGCTGTTGTCCAGTATGTAAGAGGGGTTGACCTACTTCTGAAAGTTAAGTGATGGAGCTGAATGTAGTTGCCAAAATATAGCTATCTAGTGTCACCTGAAGATGTGTAAAAGTAGATGCATTCCTGGCCTTTGTCTGCTACTCCAGAAAAGTAGATGTGTCTCGTAAATCATGTATCACATCTGGCAGTGACATGTGGATGTCTAGGATGCCTTAGAATGTTTTAAGTAACCCTAGACACCTCTGTTTAAGCAACTGATTTGTGTCCATGGTGTCAGATGTTTGCTGTAGGATTTGACCAATCCAATGTCAGGAGGTCACAGTGAGTCTGGCTCTTGCAACTAGTGGTAGCTACTCATGGAATGTAAATTTTTCTTTTTAGAAGGCTTTATAAACACATACTTAGTGTTGCAGACACCTAGTTCAGGGCCCTGCATTGCATGCCTTTCACAGAAAAGAGATTTCACACCAACTTAATTCCTTAAATGAAGGAATTTTAGGACTTAATTAAGGAGTTAAGGAAACTTAACTCCTAAACCTCTTTTGCCCCATGTGTTCCTCCAGAAATTTTAGCATATAATGGCCCATATTTGAAGCCCTTTATTGGAAGATCAGTAAGCTTACCATGTCTTAGGAATCCATTCTTTTAGCAAGAGTATCTGTGGCAGCCTTGTGGCAATTTTGGACTCCTACTAGATAGTAGGAAATAATTTGGTTTGAGGTAGTCCACTAGAGGCATAATGGATCTGGATCTGTTCTGAGAGGACATTTATTTGGTCAGCACTGAATGTAGCATCTTCCATGGGTTTTGTTTCTTGGAAGAGACTCAATCTTTTTTAATGTAAGACCCTGCAAAATTACTGGCACAGAAACAACTGAAGTTATTATGACCTGAATTTCAGTTTGCTCTCTGCCATGGGAGGAGGCTGGCACTGGGAGCAAAATGGGAGATTCTCTTTCTGTCAGAATCCTCAAGACATCAGCATTCAGAATCTCGAGGATGAGAGTGTCTATATGTACTCTGAACTATATTTCTCTTACATATACACTTAAGTGGATGAGTATCACACATTTTTTTCAGAGACCCTAGACTTTTGCAAGGTTAAATTTAAGTGCTAATTTCAGCCCTCCTGTTGAACAGGATGAACTCTAAAATTAAGATGATGGCAACAGTCACCATGTTTCACTGTTAACAGGAACAGTTTGCTTGATGAGGTCAACCTGTTGTTCTATCCAAATCAATTTCAGCAAAGCAGGATTATTCAGGTCCTAAACATCAGGTCTTAGCCTGCCACCATTGTGATTAACAGCTCCAGAGAGGGAGCTAAGTGCATAAGTGTTAGCAGTCATTTAGTTCAAGGTGTGCAATACCAGAGCATGACACACCACGTCTGGGTCTGCATGGTCAGAGAATGCAGTCTCTGAATGAGAAGAACCATCTCTAGATATTTAAAACCTCCCTTTTTACACTTTTCCTCCAGATAAATGAAGCAGAAATACTAACAAAGCCCTTTCTAAGTTCTGCTAACAGAAATCAATCCCTTCCATACACACACAATAAAGAAAGTAGACTCGATCCCTTATCCATATATATAGAAATTAGACATTTGGCTTTGCTTCTGCAGTTCCATTAACCTTTGTGAGTGTATTTTGCTTCACCAATTAATTAAAGGATATAGTGGTTTGACCCTGGCTGGCAGCTAAGCCCTACACAACCACTCACTAACTCCCCCTGCTCCCAGCAGGATGGGGGGAGAGAATAGGAAGAGTAAAAGATCACAAAACTTGTGGGTCAAGATAAAAGTAGTTTAATAAGTGAAGGAAAGAGGAAGAGGAAAGGGGAAAACACAACAAAACAAGTGATGCAAAGTCAGTCACCCCTTCCCACAGTAGACTGATGCCCAGCTACTCCCTAAGCAATGACTATCCACCCAAAACCCCCCTCCCTTCTGGTTTTTATAGCTGAAGATTACTCTGTATGGCATGGAATATCCCTTTGGTCATTTTGGGTGAGTTGTCCTGGTTATGTTCCTTCCCTACTTCTTGTGCACCCACAGCATACTCACTGGCAGGGCAGCATGAGAAGCAGAGAAGTCCTTGACTCTGTGTAAGCACTGCTCAATAATAGCTAAAGCATGGGTGTGTTATCAACACTATTTTGATCACATATCCAAAACATTGCATTGTAACAGACTGCTAGGAAGGAAGAAAATTAACTCCACCCTAGCTAGACATAGTACAAAGAAGAAAAGGTAGATGTGGCCTTCTTTGTACAACTGGCAGAAGCCTCATGTTCTCAGGTCCTGGTCCTCATGGATGATTATCCCAGGATCTGCTGGAAGGCCAACACAGTAGAGTTTAAGCAAAGTAGGGTGTTTGTGGAGCACATTGTTGACAACTTATTGACACAAGGGATTAAGAGGCTGACAAATGGAGACACTCTGCTGGAACTGATTCTCACAAACAAAAAATCAGTCAGGAAAGCGAAGACTGGAGGCAGCTTTGGCTAAAGTGACCATGGAATGGTGGAGTTCAGGATCATGAGAGGAGGAAACAAGGCAAATAGCAGAATCACAACCCTGGACTTCAGGACAGTAGACTTTGGTCTGCTCAGGGACCTGATTGGAAGAGGGTCCTGGAGAGAAGAGAGGTCCAGCAGAACTGGTTGATCTCCAAGGATCACATCCTCCAAGATCAGGAACAGTCCATCCCAATGAGCAGGAAAGTGAGCATCTGTTCATCTTAATTAATGATCTAGATGAAGGGACAGTGTGCACCTTCAGCAGGTCTGCAAATGACACAAAACTAGGAGGATTGTCTGATAGACCAAATGATTGTGCTGCCCTTCAGAAAGACCTCACCAGGCTTGAGAAATGGGCCAGGAGGAACCTCAGGAAGTTCAACAATTACAAGGTTGAAGTACTGCCCCTGGGAAAGAATATAGTTATAGTTATAGTGATCAGTAAGTTAAACATGAGACAGCAATGGGCCTTTGCAGCGAAGAGCTACAGTCTGTCTTCCTTGGCTGCACTAGAAGGAGTGCCAGCAGGTTGATGAAGGTGATGCTTCCTGTCTGCTGAGCCCTGATGAGACACATTTGGAGTACTGTGTCCAATTCTGGGCTCCCCAGTACATGACAGACCAAGTCCAGCAAAGGACAACAAAGATGATAAAAAGGTTGGAGCATCTTGTCATATGTGGAGAGGCTGACAGAACTGAGACTGTTCAGTCTGGAGAAGTCAAGAATCAAGGGGGACCAAATCAATGTGTATAAATGCCTGATGGGGTAGAGTAAAGAAGACAAAGTCAGACTCTTCTCAGAGGTATCTAGTGACAGGACAAGAGGCAATAGACACAAACTGGTGTACAGGAAACTCTGTTTAAATGTAAAAGAAAGAAAAAGTCACAACTGGGTTAATCAAACCCTGGAACAGGTTGCTCAGAAAGGTGGGGGAATTTTCATCCCTAGAGCCATTCAAAACCTGTCTGGACACAGACAGCATCCAGCAACCTGAGCGACCTGCCTTAGCTAACCCTTCTTCAACGAGGGCAGTTGGACTAGATAATCTCCAGAGGTCCGTTCCAACTTTGATAAGTTTATGACTCTAATTAGCTTACCACAGAGTCAGGTGTGTACAGTGGCAGGCTACTCTTAAGCTTACAAACCAACTGTCCTTGAAATAATATGTCATTTTCTTGCATCTGCTGTCTTCTTACACCTTTTTCAGACTTGTGCTTCTTTAGACTTGAGCGCCTTAGGCAGCTTTCAGTCTTTGGCCATCTGTCCTGAGAAGATGACCCATACATCTCCCCAGAGGATAGAAAAGTGGGCAAAAGGTCTCATGAATACCTACAGAGAAAAGGAAGTATACTACCTAAAATATATAAATATTTCTTTATAAATATCACACACAAAAACACAGGCCAGTATTGCTTCCCTCTTCTGAAAGGACAGTCTAAATGATAAAAACACACAAAGTAAGGGTTCACACATTGAGGCAAGTGCCCAAACTTCTATAGGGCAGCACAGCTCAGATAAATATGTGAATGTATGCTGAGATGCATCAGAACAACACATTTCATTATGAGCCTTATCGTGGTTTAGCCGGCAGCTCAGCCCCACACAGCCGCTCGCTCACTCCCCCACCAGTAGATGGGGGAGAGAATCAGGAGGGTAATGCTCGTGATTTAGGATAAGAACAGTTTAATAATTAAAATTAAAAGAAACAACAACAGAAATGCAATGTAAAGGAGAACAACGAGAGGCACAAAGCCCGGGGGGGGGGGGAGGGGGGGAGCGGGGAGGGGGATGATCCACTGAAACAAGCCGCCCGCGCCGCAGCCGCCCGCCGACCCGGCGCCGCGCCGCTCCTGAGCCACAACCGCCCCCCCTCCATGTACTGGTCACGGTGTCACATGGTATGGAATGAACCTGCCGTTGGCCAGTCGGGGTCAGCCGCCCCCGCCATGGCCCCGCCCCTCCCAGCCCCCCCCCCCCCGCCACGCGGCAGAGCGTGGGAAGCTGGAAAGGTAGCCGACCCCCACAGTGAGGAGAATTAACCCCTTCTCAGCCAAAACCAGCACAGCCTTCATATGACCCATTCAGAGAATTTTTGAAGTTAAATAAGCATTTTTTTGCCACAGTTTTCTGGCTGTGATCCAAGAACATAAAAGTGAACCACCTTCTTTTTTCAGAGTTCTAGTCATGTCTCTGTGCCTTTCAGTCATTATCACATTTTTATAGATGTTAACAACAGACCAGCAAACTAACCAGCTAGCTGAATAAAAAGTAGGATGCTCTGCAGCCTGCAGGAATAGTGTTTCTACAGAGTGCATACGGACACATTCACAGATACAGTGTGTGAGGTGTGTTCATGGGGGTGTTGCATGAAAGAAGGGATGTGTCCTGTGATGCTTTATACTGTTGGAAGTGAAATAGTTTGGAAGAGTGGGTGAGAAGTGTGAAACTAGCTCTTTCACTGTCCAGCAGGGAGTAAATGATTTTCATAATTGCTTTTTGATTTTCTCCTGAAAGTAGCTTTCTGTTTCACTAAAAAATGAACATACAAGAATAAACTAGGACAAGACCAGTGCAAAGGGCCTAGGGACCAGAGCTCTAGGGTGAAACACAGAGTGACCAGATTGACAATATAAACATGCCTAAAATCTGTTGTCAGCCATTTCATTACTGTGTTGTAATGAATAAAGTCCATTGAAAAGAATGCATGCGTGACTGCAGTAGTAGCTTTTGTGTCTCTTCTTTTACTATCTGATGGCTGAAGAAACCAGAAAGCAAAGACATAATTACAAAGAAAAAAAAAACATTGCACAGATGTCATGGCAACAACCAAAGGAAACTAGAGAATAGGCACTTCAGGGCAATTTCCACTTACACAGATGAGCAAACAAGGGAATAGGGATGAAGGAAAAACAATACACGAATATACATGAAAGACAACCTACTTGCTACCTGTTTAGGAGATGGATAATTCTTGTTAGTTCATTTTCTTGTAAAACATTTACTTTATGCACAAACATTTTCAAGCTAAGTGTAACTGTTACCAAGGTCCTGCTGGCTCCCATCAAACCTCCCCTGACTGTGAGGAGGAAAAAGGCTGTTGTGGAGACCCCCACGTACTGCACCATTGTTGAATGGTCCACGTAGCAGCACCTGTCAAGTGTGCGAGTGTAACCGGGGAGGGCGTATACGCATGGGACACACAAAACTGTCTGAGAGGGTTTGTGCCTGAAACAATCGTGTTAGAGAAGAAGATGACCATCCGCAGGATTAGACATCATTGAGGAAATGACAGACACTTCTGAAGAGGTCAGTCTTAAAAAAGTATGAAGGAAACATGGATATTTGTGACATAGGGAAAGATGGTGGAGAGGAAGCAGCAGCTGTCACAGGAGGTCTGTCCCTGCCAGCAGTGTCCACAGAGCACCCCAACCCTTGTCAGGCCAGGCAGCACAGCCCTGACATGGGGTGCTGGGAGCAGCCTGCACCCAGCTGGCAGTGTGGGGGCAGCATGGAGGGGTCCCCTCTCAGGGCACTGGTACACCTCCCAGGATGCCTTCTCACCATCAGGTGCATCAGGAGTGGCAGAGGGGCATGCAAAAATGGGAAAGGGTTGATGGCAACCCCTGCATCCAGGGGCTGTATGTGTGTATGTGTGTGTGTGCTGGGGCTAGACCTCCATAGAATTAGCTCTACAAGGGCGTTTATAGACTTGTGGGTGTTTATTAGCATCTCCTAATTTATCTATAACTGTGATTTATCTGTTGTATTAAGGATGTTGATTCTGAATATATAGTTCATGGATTGCCAGTTAGTTACATGCCATTAATAAATCAATAAACTGCTTCAATCCTGATTTAATTTAAATCACAAGTTGAGCAGTTTTTCCTTGTGACAGGATAGTAAAAATAATTATCCACCATCTCAAAAGGACATGCATTTTTAAATGCCCTCTGATAAAAAAGAGCAACTTGCTGCTGCTGCTTGCAAACTGCATCAATTAAATGTGTGGCAGCACACTTTGCTTTTAAAGCCTCTGAATGAAGCTTTGTAGCTTTATTGTCTTCAAATACTTAACTCAGAATTCACAAAGGCACTTAAAGTAATTTAATTTTTATGAGGTTTCCTTGCAGTTTTTGGAGTTTGGTGAGGTTCTAGAAATTATAAGTTCTCAGAATCAATCTCTACCCAGTTTAACACTGCTTAAAATAAAAAACCATCTTTGGTCTTAGCTTCCTAGCTTTCCACCCTTCATCCCAGAATATGGAACTACAGCGGAAGGTATGCATCTGCCTTCCATCTGTTCCCTTGTTCTCCCTGCCCTCTCCCAGGCAAATCACTGTAGATGGATGTGAAATACTCCTTTTGGACATACTTTGTATAGAGCAATATGTGCATTATAGAAAACTACATGTATGTAAAATACAGCTGCAGGCTCAAAGGTTGTTTTCCACATTGACCTCTGTGAGCTCTGCAAAACTTCTGACTGACACCAGAAAAATCATTGTTCACTGGAAAATAAAGTATTAAAAAAAGGCAATCGAAGTGGAGACGACATTCAGAAGAACAGGATTTGGGATGACTGTATGTGGCTCCTGAAGTTCTGGGGCTGTTAAAAAATACACTTTCCCCTATACACAATCTTTATATTGTTCAGTGACTTTTAGGCATATCACACTTACTATCCTAATGTAACATTTCCACTGTATTCACTTGCTATGTAACACTTTCAATAACATGGGGAAGAAAATAACAAGGTCTCATTTCAAGAGACAAAAGTATCTCTACATTGAGGCTCCAGATATGCCTCTCAGAATCCATTCTTATTTTTCTGACCCTGAAATGAACACCCCATACCACCACTGTTTGTAGATGGAATTAATATCAAATATTTTTTAAAACAGTGGAAAAAATGTGTGCTATCTCTCACTGAGCCAGTTTGATGTTTGCAAAATCTTTCATCTTTAAGAGGTAGGTTACCACATCCATCTTTTTCAGTTGCCCTCTGGAGGTGCCAGTCATTTTATTTGGATTGAAATGGAGCTTTGGCTAATAAACTCCTGCCTTGGTTGCCTCTCTTAAGTAGCTGAAGGGATGGAATATAAGGATTTGAGTAATACAAATTTCTAAATGTGTAATCTAGACACTGGAAAAATGGATAGCTAAATTAATTTTTTGCTTTCATGTTTTAATTCCACCTTAAGTACTTTTACTTAATGCTTTCATTACAAATTATTTACGTATTTAAACAGTAGATCATCAAAAACTTGTCATTAGAATTTGTTTTCAAATGCGCAACATTTTCCCTCTTCCTAGTATTTACTATAACCTACATACTTCTTACCACTTAGCATGGCTGTATGTAGCTTTAAATCCTGACACTTGACAATGTGTCACTGAAGTGGTAGGAAAATGAAATAAGTCACATTATACTTTTATGTCATTATCTTTGAAAGAAAGTCAGACAATTAGGGGGAAGATTTCTAAGTCAACTGGACTGTCAGCTTGCTATTTTTCTAAGAATGCCATTCATGAGGCTAGCAATAATAATGATAAATAGCTAATATTTCTCCATATGGAGGCTAAGTGGAAAATGCACATCAGAGGATTAGCAATGACTTTTACACCATTAAAGATATATCAGTTTGTTCATTTCCACAGCACCTGATTTATGCCACATGCAAAATGATAATGACCCTCCTCAAACCCTTCACTAATATACTGTCCTGGTCTGATTCATATTTTTATATTCCTCCTGGTCCAGAATGATAAGACACTTATTTTCTACTGCCATTTAGTTACTCTGACCCTGTTTTGGTTTTTGAATTTGGTTTGTTTGTTTCTTTGTTTGAGTGTTTTTATTACCTCTATGAATGTCATCCATGACATGGTTTCAAATATTAAAGACTGGAGCAACAAAGACCATGCATTACACAGATAAATACAAATTAAATCCAACTGGGTACTGAGTCAGAGAATTACAGCATGTTCCATACACCCAGACTTCATCATATGCAAAACTTTGTCATTCACAGTCATTCATTTGCACAGCTTCCCCTGAACTGCTGAGCCATGTGCTGATTACTAGTAACATCCCTCAGAGATCAATATTGGGGCTGCGGCTGTTTAATGGCTTTATTAGAGAACTGGATCGTGGGACAGAATGGAACCTCAGGCAGTTTTCAAATTATATCATTCTGGGAAGACCACTCAGTATTCTCGAGGGGTAGGACTACTATTGAGAGGGAACTGGGCAGGTTGTAGAAATGGTCTGACAGGAGCCTTGTGAAGTTTTCCAAGGACAAAGGCAAACACCTAAACCAAGGTCAGAGTAGCCCCCTACAACAGTGCTGGCGGGAAGCTAGAAATGAGCTTTGAGGAACAGATCCTGGGGTCTTGCCTGACAGAAGGTTGAACATAAGCCAGCAATGTGCCCTTATAACAAAGTTGGCCAATGGCATTCTGGGTTGTAAGAGAAACACGGTAGCAGGTCAAGGGGGGTGATAATCCCTGACATCTATAGCGAATATATCTAGACTGCTGCAGCCAG
Source organism: Phalacrocorax carbo (assembly GCF_963921805.1). Classification (NCBI taxonomy): domain Eukaryota; kingdom Metazoa; phylum Chordata; class Aves; order Suliformes; family Phalacrocoracidae; genus Phalacrocorax; species Phalacrocorax carbo. The sequence continues at coordinate 165,323,570 of NC_087513.1, forward strand.
TTTTGGTCTTCTCAATGCAAGAAGGCAAGGACTTATTGGAGTGAGTCCAGTGGAGGGCCACTGACATGATCCAAGAGCTGGAGCACATGAAATCCAAGGAGAGGCTGAGAGAACTGAGTTTGTTCCGCCTGCAGAAAAGAAGGCTCCAGGGAGACCTTTTTGCTGTCTAAAACTAATTAGTGTTTGGGGGAGGTATAGCGGAAAAGGGATCCAGACTCTTCCAGAGATACACAGTGGAAGGACAGGAGGCAAATGACCACCTGGAACATGGGAGATTTTTACTCTAAAGAAACAGATTTTCTGCATTTGGGTAATGAAATGCTGGTGTAGGTTTCCCAGAGAGACTGTGGAGGATCCATCCTTGTACATATTCAACTGTCCAGGGCCCTGAGCAATCTCAGTGGCTGATGCTGCTTTGAGCAAGAGGTTGGCCTAAGGACCTAAAGAGGTCCCTTCCAACCTAGATTATCCTATGATTCTGTGATTAGCATTAATGTAAACTCTGCTTACCTGAATGTATGCCATACCCTACTCACACGCAGCTTCCACAGTGCTCATAAAAGGCGGTATATAGCTTATAAGATTATGCAGTTAGAAAACAAATAAAGATATAAGCAGCAATGCAACAGGAGTTTGGTTCCATTTTCAGACTGAAACTGAAGATCTCCTTTTCACTCTCAGGTTCATGATCACACACTTGAGATATGTCATTTCCATGGGAAACTCCATGGCCAGGATTCTGTGCCCACTTTACTAGTATCTTCTCTACACAAAGAGAAAGTGAAGGTGAACTGGTTAGTCCTTACAGAAATTCAACAAGTCTTTTGTTTTTCCTGTGGGTTTTTTTTTTTTTTTTTTTTTTTTTTTTTTTAACATAGTATTTCAAAACACTCTCCTGAGCTCTCCAAGGGGATATAATCTCCATTTCAAAAATAAGTCAGTTAATAGTCTGACTGGTACTGAAATAAGTATTTAAGTTTGGAGTGAAGAAATCTAACAAAAAAGGAGAAAAATCAGGGTGGTCTGGAATTTTTAGCATCTTCTGTAAAAATCTTTTTTTCAAGTGCATACCATATTTCACTTGGGGTGTGCATTTGTGATATTTAAGGACCTTTTTCCTTAATAAATAAAATAATTCTATGTGTTTAAAATCTGTTTCTCAACTCCTCTGAATCTTAATTAGACTTATTCACCAGATATAAAAGGCAAAATGAATTTTAGCCAGGACTTGTTGTTGAAATTTTGCCTTTATTTTGTTTGGTTGGGGTTTTTTTTTGATTTTTCCCTTTCTTTCAGAAATAAGCCAGTATCATATTGAAGAAAAAATTTCAGGGCCCTAGGATTTAATAAGCAACTTTCTTCATTGTCTAAAAATATAAAGCTCCTTATTGTCTTCAGCCAAGGGCAATTCATTGTTTAATGGTTCAGATTTTTGTTCCTCAAGTATTTTGAAGCCATTTATGATTTTTTAAAGGAATATTGTTGGTATTTTATTTCCCGTTTTCTCTGGGAAGCTCCTAAATGACTCTGAAAATGACTTACATAAACCACTACCTCTACTGTGTATGCTTAAAAGAGATAAGCATGTTGGGTTTGTAGCTCAAGATATTATAGATACACTTGTCTGACTTCATAAAGTCAGTACGTACAGTATTCGTTCTCACAGATATTATGTGGGAGCACACATACTTTGAGTGGGTCTTAATTTCATTATAAAGTAGTGCAAAAATAATAAAGACTGGCCATACAGGTTCATAAGAAGGATCTGCCTCTGCTGTACTTGACTCCAGTATGGGCAGCAGTGAGAGGGTAGCCATTCCCTCCCAATTGTTTTGGGTTTCCCAGCAGAAACCACTCACTGCCAAACAAGCAGGGTCTCTTGTTCCTTGCAGCTCTGTTTTGTCCTGGTAAGTGCCTGTGAAAGGGGCAGGTCCAGCAGTGCTGGACTGTGTCAGCTCCCCCAGTCTGCTGAAACCTGCATTGTCACTGCTGACGTTTTTGCCAAAACTACCACCTGAGCTCTCCAGACTGTTACTCTTCACTTTCTCATACCATAGAAACCAAGGACTACACCTAATGCCACTCTAGATTGCAAAAGAGGTGGCTCCTGCAGGGTCCAGACTCTCCATTACACCTCATCACCTGCCCCACAAAGGAGACTACCTGCAGACTAGGATGCATGGCAATCAGTATCTCCTCACTGTCCCTTCTCCACCCGCCACAACCTAAGTGCTGACAGTGAGACGGGTGGTGGGGCCATAGCTAGGTGACCTCCTACTGTAAGCCTTTGTCTCATTCTTTCTCATTCCAGTGATACCAAGGAGTCTGATGTCCCCCTTCCTCCAACCCATGGCTGTTCTGCAAGACCCAACCCTCTGCCACCTTTGTATTCACACTTCATCTGAGACCACACTAACTTGTCAGCTTCTCTGGACCACGAGCAAGTTGGCTGCCTGCATCACTAGGAGGAGAAAGCTTGACAGAGTGGATCCTGAGCACTGTGGGGACAATTTCTGACAAAACAGATTTCAGTGGGGTGTGTCTTCAGATACAGATCAAATAAGACCCTTTTTATTCAGTTGTAAATACATATAGGTTTTTCACATCAGATGTATTCAGCCTTTTTCATAAATGTGTAGTCTTCTTCATAATTGTGTTGTGTTTTACATAATGTTTTCATTAATGTGTTTCATTAATGAAGAGCACCTCCTTTTCTTCAATATAAAAACCTAATTTAATCAGATTTATTTGACACTACCCCAATTCTTGTATTAGAAGGAATAGTATTCATCAATCCCTATTCGTCCTTTCAAAGCACTAATTATTTTTTCAATACCAATCTAATATATATTTTCTAGGTTTCAGAGTTACAGCTTACTTAGTCGTACCTCACAAGGCAAATGTTTCATATCTCCTTTCATATAAATACCTAACAATTTTTATGTAAAATTTTTCAGAATGAAAATGATCAGTTCAGGTCCTATAACTTTATGTGCAAAAGGTGGATTTTTCCCCTATTTACATAATTTTACACTTGCCTGTAGTGAATTTAATTTTCTTTGTCACAAGATCTTTCTTCAGTTCCCCACAGTGGTTTACTTCTACTGTCCTGAAAAACTTATCTCTCACTTTTCTAAGTTGTATAGGAATATGTTGAAAGCCACACATCTTACCACAGATTATCATGGAACTCCACTGGTCACTTCCCCACATAATAAGAAATTTTTGTTTATTTCTATAACCTACTTCCTATCTTTTAATTGTCTGTGCAATAACTTTTTCTTATACCAAAACATCTTAGTTTCCTCTAAAGTCTTTGATAAGGGACATTGTTAAAAGCTTTTTGGAAATCCAAGTACACTGTAGAGAACATATCACTTTACCAAGTACCTAAGCAGTTACGCTTTGTAGTAGATAAAGACAGCATGGAATCATCTGGTGGACAACATTTTGTTATAATCATTTCAGTCTGGGTTGACTAATCTTTGGTTTACTTTTTTCTTTTTTTCCTCTGGGATTTCTCTTTGTAGTATCTCCTTCTAGGACAAATGCATGTTTTTAAGACATATAGACTGCAGTTCTCAGGTGTTGGGTGCATGTGGCAAGGTTCTGGTAGCTGGGAAGCTGCAAGTGTGGTCTTTGTGAGAAGAGGCCAGAGGTTGCCCTGTGTCAGACACTTGGGGAGGAGAAACCCCATGCACCAGTACATTCTGGGAGGCATAATTTTTCCAAACCAGCTGGAAAGCAGCTTGTCAGAAAAGGACCTGGAGGTCCTGGTGGATACCAAGTTGAGCATGAGCCAAGAATGCCGCAAAGAAGGTGTCATGGTTTTATCTGGGATAGAGTTAATTTTCTTCACTTTAGCTGGTATAGTGCTGGGCTTTGGACTTAGTATGAAAATGATGTTGATAACACACTGATGTTTTTGTTTTTGCTGGGCAGCGCTTGTGCTAGTCAAGGACTTTCCAGCTTCCCGTGCTCTGCCGGGTGCACAAGGAGCCGGGAGGGGAGGGGGCACAGCTGAGAGAGCAGATTCAAACTGGTCAAAGGGATATTCCATATCATGTAGTGTCATGCCCAGTATGTTACCTGGGAGGAGCTGGCCAGGGGAGGGAGGCAGCAATCGCGGCTCGGCAACAGGCAGCTGTAGCTGTACGCTTCTATGGGAGAACTTACCTTGGGCCGCATATCTCCGGGACACAGGGCTCTACCCACCCTGGGGACAGTGATGCACAGACATCAATATGATGGATACAAAATGTCCGTTTATTTAGCTGCGTCACATGCTTATATAGCTCTTGCGCTTCCTGTTCCTGCCACTCCTATGGGGAGGAGTCTATCTTTCCGTCACATCCCGTGATCTTCCGGTCGCCGATCCCTGTCTATTCCCCTACAGGCAGCATTGGTCGGCGGGTGGTGAGCGGCTGTTTGGTTTGTGGTTTGGTTTCTTTTTCTCTCTTTTGCTTTTTATTATATTATCATCAATATTATTAATATTATCATCATCATTATTGTTATTAGCATTACTATTTTATTTTAATTATTAAACTGTTCTTATCTCAACTCACAAGTTTTCTTGCTTTTGCTCTTCCGATTCTCTCACCCCACAGGGGTGGGGGCAGTGAGTGAGCAGCTGCGTGGTTTAGTTGCCGACTGGGGCTGGACCACAACAGAAGGCTACTGGTGTCCTGGGCTGCATTAGGGGGACTGTTGCCAGCATGTTGAGAGAGGAAATTCACCCCCTCTACTCAGCACTAGTGAGGTCACACTTAGAGAACTGTGTTCAGTTCTAGACTCCCCAGCAGAAGGGAGACATGGACATATTGGAGAGAGTCCAAAAGAGGGTCACCAAGGTGACTAAGGGTCTGGAGCATCTCTCCTGTGAGGAGAGGCTGAGATATCTGGGACTGTTTGGCTTAGAAAAGTGAAGACTCAAGGAGGTCTCATCAATGTATATAAACACCTGAAGGGAAGGCACAAAGAAGATGGAGCCAGGCTCTTCCAGTGATTGGTCCAGAGGCAGCGGGCACAAACTGAACACAGGAGGTTCCATCTGAATGTAAGGAAACACTTTTTTATTGCGAGAGTGGCCAAGCACTGGCACAGGTAGCCCAGAGAGATTGTAGAGTCTCCCTCCTTGGAGATATTCAAAAGCCATATAGACATGATCTTGGGCAGCCTGCTCTGTGGGCCCTAAGATGTGTATGTGCGGGTGCCTTTAAGGGGGAGGGATTGGACCATGTGAGCTCCAGAAGTCCCTTCCAACCTCAATCATTTTGATTCTGTAATTAATGCTGCTTTCAAGAGACATCTAAACATAAGACAAGACAGAAGCAACTACTTTTGACAGACAAAACTTAATTCTGAAATTTTATGGTCTTTGAGGTCATGATCTGAAACTGTAGACCTTTTACTGTGGTCTTTCACCATTATTTTCTTATGTTAAGTTAAGCGGACCCATTTTATCTTGCTTTCCATGTTATATCATCTGAAAATTTTGTAGACATTTGAATTTACAGTACAGATTCATACTATTGGTTAAGCTAATCATTTAAGTAATAAAAGCCATAGGCTGCAGCTGTTGTGTGGAACAAATGCAGAGAGGTGAGTAACATACTGTACAGATTGCTAAATCTAGCTCCAGGTTCTGGAAGACAATGTTATTGAATAATTGTACATTATTTGCAAGAATCTCCAACATTATCCTTCAGCTTCTAGCCCCCAACTTGCAGTTGGACTGGTAATCTTTGTAGCTTCTTTACAACTAATTATTTTATTGTTTTCTATTCTATTCTATTCTATTCTATTCTATTCTATTCTATTCTATTCTATTCGATTCTATTCTATTCTATTCTATTCTATTCTATTCTATTCTACTTTTCTTCCCTCTCTATCCCCAGGTTTTGTCTTAATTTCTGTGTTTTAGTGATTCTGCAATTCAGTAAACCCTGATGGTTCAGAATTGCCCTTCCAGGTCTTCATGACCATGCCAAGCTGCTTTTCCTTGTCCTTTAGTGCTCTTAACTACAGGCAAATCAATCTGCTTTCCCCTTCTTGTTTCTTGCATATGAGTGATGAGACCACTGAGAAGAGCTAACCATACCCTTACCTGGAAAAAATGTCCCTTTTAACAGTACTTCAAGTCTATAATCTAAGTATTGCTCCACAAAATGGCTGTAAAAATATTTTGCCATGAGAAAAGGAAAACAATTCTTAAAATTCTTTGAGCTGAATACTGTCAAATGAAACTTACTAGAAAAGAACCTGTATGAGGCAGATGATTAAATGTAAATTTTCAAAGACTTGGCAAATCAAAAAAGATTGTTCTCTCTTTTGAAGTGTTGAAGGAGTCTGGGAAAACTCAGTTATACATAGCTATATTAGAACTGTCCTATGTTGTGTATAATACAGCTATAAGTATATAGAATTTTTACAAGAAGGAAAATTGTGGCATTGCTTTTTCTTCTTTCAGGATATTATTGCTGTTAGTTATAAATACTGCTGTACCAAGAGTTCTATGGCTGACTGGGGCCAAACGCTGAATAAAACTTAACTGGACTATAAAAATATTCAGTAATGGAATTATTTATTTAATACAACCACATTGTGTTACTGTTGTATTTTCTGCCACTACACAGCTTGTTTCCATATAAGATGAAAAACAATACTCTGTGCCCAGGATATTATCTAATGTTAAAAGAAAATAAGTAAGAATATAATTTGTCCAGTGGAATTAACTCCTTTTCTATTTTGTAGGAATAAGTGAGGCATTGCAAGTGAGGAATTATTCAAATTTTGGAATAAAAAACCACTGTGGAGTTCTGTTTTTAATGTTGTTATTAATTGGTTTAATTTTGTTTTCAAAATAGTCAAATAAATTAACATAGTAAGTGAAGTATTCATTCCTTAATATCTAAAAGCAGCTGTCTTCATGTTTTCTATCACATGCTTCACTCCCCAAAGGGAGAAGACTGTTCTCTACTTGCTCGTTGTTTTTTATTGCAAAGACTCCAGGAAAACAGCATTTTTTCTGATCTCAACTAAATGCACCCAGACTTCCTCCCCTCCTTTTCTCCTTTTCTCCTCTTCTTGGCTGTGGCCTTTCACTATCAGTCCTGGAATTCCTCCACCTGGAAGCACAAAGTCACTAATTAATTATTCTTGCAACAGTGAATGTGAATAATATATTTCTGGTAAATATATTTAGTTATTGGTTCCAGAAAGATAAGGAAGTTAGATTTCTTTTTCTTTACATTAGAAATGCCATGCCCTAAGTCTGGTTGTTTTTTTCTGTGTGTTTGTTTTTATCTGGGAGAAATTTCTCTCATCTTTGAGGTCATGACTGAAAAAGCTGAGAATACAATTAACAGCTTAATCAAGTTGTTCATCATCATAGTCAAAAGATTTAGAAGCAAATAGAATCAGAGCACTTAACACAAAGCTGGAAAAGAAAAAGACAGGGATGGTTATTTGGTCTTGTGTTTTTTTTTTATATATACACTTTTAAAAGGCTGTTAGAGCCATAAAGCTGACTCAAACTCTTACAAATAAAATATCTATAGACAGAACAGGACAGAGGCAAAACAGTGTATCAAGTCAGAATGAGTATAAATGACGTGTAAAATCCATTTAGCCTTTTTAAAAAAAATTAGTAAGTTCAAAATGTTACATACCTGAGATATTAACAGTTTCAAAATAAAATTCATACTATGTAGCTGTACGCTTCTACGGGAGAACTTATCTTGGGCCGCATATCTCCGGGACACAGGGCTCTACCCACCCTGGGGACAGTGATGCACAGACATCAATATGATGGATACAAAATGTCCGTCTATTTAGCTGCGTCATACGCTTATATAGCTCTTGCGCTTCCTGTTCCTGCCACTCCTATGGGGAGGAGTCTATCTTTCCGTCACATCCCGTGATCTTCCGGTCACCAATCCCTGTCTATTCCCCTACAATACTACTAATTCTTAAATCAATCTATTACCACTATATAATATTAATGTTGCAATTGCTGTAGGTCTTTTACACTACATAAGTTGGTGCCTACCTTTTTAATACATAGCTTACTTTGTAGAACAGAGAGGAGAAATTGCAATTTTCTTCCTTTTATATTTTGGTGACTCAAAGTCTTAAAAAAAAAAAAAAAAGAAAGAAAACACTATCTCAGGGTCAAACTGTAAAAAGCTGGTATTGATAATGAGATGCTCCTTAGAGATCATCAGTACCATTAATGACTTTTAAGTCCATTAAAACAAATCTCTGGAGCTGCTTGGCTCTTCATCAAATTAATGCTATGATGATAGCTGTATCAACACTTCTCAATTGAACATGCACATTATCACATATTTAATAAGACTATGGAAGCCATTTGAGTTTATTTTATTTTCCTTTATGCTATTAAGTCCACATTTGCCCTGTTCATATTACTTTTTCTTCATACTATTTCGTTACTTCTTTATACTAGGATATTTAATAAAGTAGTCATTAATTTTATATTCCTTTGTAGATTTTTAGATTCCTTTGGATTCACTGTGACAAAACTAATTACCATAACATCAAAACCTCCAAAGGAGACATTCTTAACAATCAAAATCCTCAGAAAGCTCAACAATTTTCTTCTAATATATGGTTCCCATTCTCATTCACATTCTAATCAAAGTTGGTGAGTAGTAGGTTGTTCATTTACAAAATCCTACCTGGACAGAGACAGGAGCTGACAAATAGAGTATTAAACATTTTTCTACCAGGTTTTTCATTCTGGTTCAGACTAAACTGTTCTCTCATGATCTTGGGATTCTTCAGGATCCTCCATCTAAAATTACTCCATCCCACAGGCACTGTAGCTGAAAACAATACTCACCAAAAACCTAAATTCTTCTTAACTGCTTTATCAAAGCATACGTATTACAAGTTCATACAATAGTGAGAGCAAAGTACCTGTAGACGGTGATTTGGTCAATATAAGGATTCCTTGCTGAGGATGCCCATCTGTCCTGATTGACCACAGAGGGAACTTTGGTCAACAATATTCAAAGCTTAGTCAATTTAGTTTAGTGCCTGGAATTAGGTGGGATAAACATGAAATTACGTGTTTATTATTTTATTTTCTAAAAAAAATTTGCCTTTGTTTCAAATTGAATTTTTCCCCAACTACCTTAAATGAATGGCAGCAATGATAATTATCTACTGTTTTAACCAAAGAAGCCTCAAAGATCTTGCCAGGTCCCGTCCTGCTGGGGGACTGGTCTGAACTCTGGTCTGAAACAGGGTCCTGGGACCATGGGCATTTTCAGCTGTAAAGAACCACTAAGAAAAGTAAGAAATAAAATGCAGTTATTGATTTGCATTTAAAAGACTTTTTATTAGGGCTTGTAGTTATAAGAAAAAGGGTAATGATCTTAAAGTGAAAGAGGGTAGATTTAGACTCAATATATGGAAGAAATTTTTTACAGTGAGGGTGGTGAAACAGTGGAACAGGTTGCCCAGAGAGGTGGTAGATGACCCATTGCTGGAAACATTCAAGGTCAGGTTAGACAGGGCTCTGAGGAACCTGGTCTAGTTGAAGATGTTACTGCTTATTGCAGAGGGGTTGGACTAAATGACCTTTAAATCTCTTTAACTATTAAACCTTTAAACAGTTCTATGATTCTGAGATTCTGTGATCTTCAATGCAAAAGCACAATACTTTCAACTCTGTTGAAAAGTTTATAAAATATAGAAATATAGTTATAATTTCTATTATATTCTATAATTTTAGTTATATATAAATATAACTAAAGTCTGTATTGTAACAGCATTTGTACAAAGGAGCTGAAAGTAATGCTATTGAGAAGATCAAATGTGGACAATTTTCAGCTTTTGATTTTGCAATCATAACACATTTTTAATATAAATTTAGACTGTAATTATTAAATACTTATTTTGAATTATGCAAGCATTCATTACACTAATAAAATATATTAATGTCCACTCTTGTATGTTTTACTAATCTACTGAAGGGGAAAATAACCACAATTTGTAATTATTGTTATTATTAGAGTTTTATTAATACAAGGAAATGTTTTGCTTTGAGTTTTAGATACATTGCAAAGTTTGAACTTTAATCTTTGTATATCAGTACAGTAAGAAACTTCAAAAAATACCCATCTGAAATCGATCATGTGAAGTTCTTCCAGGGTTGCTGTCTTTCACTTTGCAAATTGAAACACTATACTGTTAGTTCAGTGTAAAATTTTAAAGTGTTAGGAGTGGTTGTGTGGTGTTGCAAATTATTTCTCATATTTTACTAATTTTTACTTCTTTTGTTTTGTTTGTAATTTTTATACTATGAGAAGAGCAAGAGTTTCTGCATCTCTCCTGTTGCTCACTGAAGCAGGGATGGGGCCAAGCCAAGACCAGTCTGGGATGTCAGCTCATGGTGGGGGGTCAGATTCAGACTGGATGAGAGGAAACAAGGTCAGACACAAACCCAGGACGGCAGGGCCATGGAGATGGGGACGAGATGGGGCCAGGCTGGGATGCCAGCTTGTGGGTCAGACCCTGCTCTGGTCAGACACCTCCATGGCTGGGTAGGGCAGGGCTGTGGTGGAGCTGGAGATCAGCACTGCTGCAGTGTCACTGGTGTGGGAACTGGCAGCCCTGGGCTGGTCTGAAACAGGGTCCTGGGCCCATAGGCATCTTTCAACTGTAAAGAACCACTAAGAAAAGTAAGAAATGAAAATGCAGTTATTGATTTGCATTTAACAGAACCTTTCTTTGTAACCTTGGTGTCTTAGCATGGGATGTGAGCCTCTTAGCCAAGCCACCTTCCCCTGTAATTGCTATTGATCCCCGCACTGGGCTAGTCCCTGAACTTGTAACCCTCCTGTTTTTATTTTCTAATAGAACAAGCGGGTACACCCAGGGCAGGTTCTCCTGGGTAAAGATTTTCTTTAGTTTTGTTTCTCCCTAGGCTTACAACCAGTTTGTTTCTTGACTTGTTTGGTTTGATCTATTTCTGTTTATTGATTCTTCACAAGTGCATGCTTTCTAGAATTGGGCCAGAAGGACATTCATGCTGAGGCAGGAGAATAAGGTGCTTCCTCTTTGTCCTTGTTAATGTTTTTCAATTTACATGACCACTTTATTCCTCAATTTGCATGTTTTTTTCCTGGCAGGCTTTTACTGCTAATTGTTTTCTTGTAACATCCATAGATTTCAGTAATCATATATCATTTCTATGCAGAAACCACTAGATTAATAACTTGTATTTCAGACTGTATAGGGTCCTTGACCATGAGTTAATAGCATAGATAACAGCTTTGAAATTCACTTCTAGTAAACAGTTCTCAGGGTTATGTCAATATATAGTCCAAAGCACAAAATAAAATATCTGTAAAATACAAAAAATTTTTTTAAAAAAGGTAGATGCCTGCTTCTACTGAATAAATGCAATGTGTTATCATTGATTAAAATGGAAGCATCTAATAACAAAAACCTCCAAGATTCAGAGAATTTCTTTACAAGGAAGTTCCCTGAATTAGATAAATAAAGAATAACGAGTATAATATGGAAAATGGTGACGGGGAGGTGGGGGAGGAGGCAAAGAGAACTTATCTTCATTTAAGCCATAGACAAAAATTGTAAAAAACCTGTGATTTTCCCAATAAAACTCTGAAGTTCAGAGTTCATCCATGCAGTTTCACTATTTGGATTAGTAGTTATCAGGAAAATGAATTATTATTAAAAATGCTTATTTATTTCCACTGGCTATCGGGGAGGTGGCAGTGTGTGATATGTGAATCTTGAGGTAGACATCCTTTTATTAAGATCAATTTTTTATCTTAGATTAAACCCTAATTGAGGAGGTAAAATTAGCATGAATACTGCCAGGACAGTTTGATGGAGACTGAGCAGGAGAAGGGCACGTACTGAGAGCTATGTCACGATTGCAAACACCACTGGCATCTGAAGGTCCAAATATGATAAAATGACATATATGTTTTATGTTCTATATGAGATGTTGTCTTCCTTTTCTTGTATATCATAACATAAATATATAAAAGAATTTGCAAGCAGCTTTAATTTTTCAGAACATTTTTGACATCTATAACTTGTTTAACTCATTCCCTTAGCAGGAAACATTTTCTGTTAATTTTACTCAATTTAAGATTTCATATTTAATAGCAACTGTGATACTCACTTTCCTGTAAAGTATATCTCACTCTGCATCTAATTGTTCTTTTTTCGATGTGGGAAAAATATTCCACATTTACTTTGGACATTAAAATTGATGATTCACTCAGCAGACACACCATACAATGTAAAATAAGTACATAAAAGCCTTTTTGAATGTCAAACAATTCAAAACCAATGAACCAACCAAAAAGAAAACCAACAAACAAATAAAATCTAGCCTGTCATTATGTGAGAAAAACTGGAAAATTACAAAGTTTTAGAGCAATGAAACATAAGTGAAGGAAAGATTTTTCTGAAAACAAAGTAGAAACTGCTAGGAAAGAACTTTCTGCTTACTGATTGTGATGGTTTTGGCTGGGACACAGTTAACTTTCTTCAGAGTAGCTAGTATGGGGCTATGTTTTGGATCTGTGCTGAAAACAGTGTTGATAGCACAGGGATGTTTCTGTTATTGTGAAGCAGTGCTTAGACACAGTCAAGGCCTTTTCTGCTTCTCACCCCACCCCACCAGCGCATAGTCTGGGGGTGCACAAGAAGCTGGGAGGGGGCACAGCTGGGACAGCTGACCCCAACTGACCAAAGGGATATTCCATACCATATGATGTCATGCTCAGCATATAAAGCTGGGGGAAGGAGAAGGGAGGGGAGGATGTTCAGAGTGTTGGTGTTTGTCTTCCCAAGTAACTGTTACATGTAATGGAGCTGTGCTTTCCTGGAGATGGCCAAACACCTGCCTGCCCTGGAGAGCAATGAATGAATTCCTTCTTTTGCTTTGCTTGCATGCGCAGCTTTTTCTTTACTTATTAAACTGTTTCTCATTTTCACTCTTCTGATTGTCCCCCCTATATCACTGCGGGGAGTGACTGAGCAGGTGTGAGGTGCTTAGTTGCCAGTTGGGCTTAAACTATACCAGTCCCTTCTGGTGCCCGAAGTGGATCTTGAAGGGTTCAAGATAATGACAGATTTTACTGAAATCTGCTAGATAGAATTTATAGCTGTTATTGCTGTTTAGCTATTAATTGGCAGGCTCCTGTGCTTGCCATGGGGCTTGATTGCCTTACTGTATATTAGAGTCTAGTGCTCATTAGTGGCTGCATTTTGCTCTTGCTGCTTGTTGCACTGGTGTACTGCTGATCATCTTACTCTTCTGTGCCTGGGAATATTTTGATAACAGCAGTGGCCAGCTGCCTGGGCTGGCAGATGGCCAAGGCATCATTGCTGTTTCTGTGCTCTTATACTGGACAGGATGGGAATCCAGTGTGAACTCAGGTTGAAGGGACTGTGGCCTGTGGATGAGTCCGTGCAGGACAAGGACACCTGAAAGCATCTGCAGCTGTGAATAAGTCCACATCAGAGCAGGTACATCTCAAATCCTCTGTGGTTGTGGTTATGTCTGTGCCACAGCAGGTATACCTATGAAAGGATTGTGGCCCATGGCTAAGTCCATGCTGGAGAAGGTTCACCCTGAATCATCTGTGGTTCTGGTTAAGTCTATGCTGCAGCAGGTACACCTTGAAGAATCAGTGGTTGTACATGAGGTCATGCTGGAACACCTCAGAGTGTATGGCCATGGATAAGTCCGTGTCAGAGCAGATACTCCCCTGTAGGGACTGCAGCTGTGGGTAAGGCCATATTGGCACAGGTTTACTTCTGCAGAGACTGTGGGTCATTTATAAGGCCCACTTGGAGCAGGTGGACCCCTAAGGGACTGCAGTCTGTGAATAAGTTCAGGCCAGAGCTGGGGCAAGGGGAGGAGTTCATTGCAATTTTAAATCCTGTAACCTGACTCAGAGGGACCAGGGGTGGAGATTGTAATGGAGATACCTTTAAATTGTTGTAACCTATGATTTGGTTTTCATATTATAGGAATTACTGTAATAGGAATCACCTGAACCAGTGGAGGACAAGCCTTTCAAGAAACCATGTGAGGGCAGCAGTGACGCAACCTGAGCTGGCTTTGGTGCCCAGTAACTCCATACAGCACACCACCTCTCCTGTCCTGAGTAATCACCAGAACAGACTGAGCCAAAACTCATGGACTAAATGAACTCAGTGGACATTTTGTGGACATTTTTATTGGCCTTTTATGGACATTTTACAGGGGTGATCCATAGACTAAGGGAATGATATCTGTGTATTATATCAAAGAATGTGTAGGGGGGTGGTGGTTAATGAGGGTGTATTGGATAGTGTGGGACCTGATAATGACATAAATGTTACGGAATAAGGGGTGGAGAATGTGCTGGTTTTGGCTGGGATAGCGTTAATTTTCTTCAGACTAGCTAGTATGGGGCCATGTTTTGGATTTGTGCTGAAAACTAACTAGTCTAAAGAAAATTAACTCTATCCCAGCCAAAACCAGCACACTAATAGGGCAAAATTCATACAGACTTTATAAACAGAAGATTACTTCTACACTAGCAAATTAAACACGACAACAAACAGTAGGACTCGAATGCTCTTAAAAAGGTCTGAAAATATCTTTGACCAGGGCCAAATAACAGCTTCATAGACAACAGCAGAGCATGATTCAAAGAATACCACAGACCAGAAACCATATCTAGTAGACAACATTGCCAAGTCACCATATTAGTGAAAGGCAGGGAAGGAGAATTTAGTTTTACAGACAAGACCTGTGAGATATCAGCTGTCTGGAGTGCCAGAGGATCAGCCTATTTTATTTAAGAATACAGACCAGTCACAGGGACCCATTAATTGAATTTCTGTTCTTCATAAGGTTCTCATGCAAAACATTCAGGATTTAATTCACACTTGTGAACCCCTTCGGGGTGAGAAATCTCGCACTAGTGGTGCTCCTAGGAGTGGAAGCTTCAAAATGCAAAAAACTGTGTGCTCTGAGACTGTGCCAGAAGGAGCAGTCAAGAGCTTACCAAAATGGAAAGCAAGGGACTAACTCAGGGAAGGATGTTTACACAATCAGCTGATCCACCCAACTGATAGAGAGACAGGTGATCCCTTTGTCTAAAGCAATGGTCTTATGGCCACACTTTGGCTCCCTTTGTAGTGAGATAAGCTAATCTTTATAGCAGCTATGATCACTCCCCATACTACACCCTGTTCTTCATAAGCGCATCGCCCATGCTCATCTCTTCTGAGCCTTCTTCCACTGTAGGGTTTTTTCATCAGTCACATATGTATATATCTGCGTGTGTGAATAGCTTTATTACCTTCCTGGGAATGATGTTGATACTGCTGTTTTGCAGCCAAGATACTTAGGCTTGATAGGCATACGAAGAACTTTTGTCTTAGTACTCATACTTTAGAGTTTCCCATTAATACAAATTTTACACATACACATAAAGTAAACATAATTTTGACCGGATTTTAAGAATATGAATATCAAAGTCATAGAATTAATCGGTGCTATAGAAGAGTGTGAATACTATAGTGTAAGACTAACATAATGAATTGGGAATTACTGTTATTCAGAGAAAAAAATGTTGAGTTTCTTTTAACTGGCTATAGGAAGTTTCTCATCAATTTATCTGGCAGACAGATCAATCTAAAATAAGACCTATAATGTTTTAATTATGTCAGATGTTAAAGTCTATGAACTGTATAAATTAATAGGATTGTAAGATATTCTGGTCTTCATCACCCTTTGCACAAACCTTTCATTCCCTCTCTCTAGAATATATGAAATGACAAAAAAAGATGCCTAAAATTTAATTAGATTCTTAATATGGGTTCCTGATTTAGGTACTTTATGTTATGCACCACAAATACCTTACGGAGTTTTATGTCATTTGAAACATGTTGTCTTTAGGTTCTTAACACAAAAACAAATACATCGTTTCTTGTGTTTCTTGTAGATTTTTTTTCTGCAGTTTTCTACATTTACCTCCATAAAAGTTATCTCATTTAGTGCTGTAAGCCAAAGAGTTTTTCCATTTTACTCCTGATAAGATATTAAATGGAAAAGTAATGCCCTCTCATAGAATCAAGGAAGTTACACATTTTACTGCACTGTTGTAGTTATCTCTGAATTATCAGTTCATTTGACTAAGACACAAAGAAATCAGTCCTCTGGACAGTGATGATAAATCTTGCTGGATAGTAGCAGAGGAAGGAAATTAAATAAGAAGGTGTCGTGGTTTAGCCAGCAGCTCAGCCCCACACAGCCGCTCACTCACTCCCCCACTGGCGGGATGGGGGAGAGAATCAGAAGGGTAATGCTAGTGGGTTGAGATAAGAACAGTTTAATAATTAAAATGAAACAGTAACAGCGGCAACAATAATGCAATGGAAAGGAAAACAACGAGAGAGGCAAAACCCAGGGGCGGGGCAAAGGGGGAATGTACAACCAAAACACACAGCATGTGACACAGCCGCCTGCTGACTCAACACCACCAGTCCCCAAGCCACAACCAGCAACCACCACCACCACCACCATCAGCCGCCATCACCAGCTGCCACCACCACCAGCCACCACCAGCCACCACCACCAGCCGCTGACACCACCAGCCACTGCCACCATCAGCCACCTCCGCCACCACCCCCACCACCCCCCAGCGGCCACAGTTAAGGTACTGGTCATGACATCACATGGTATGGAATGAACATCCCATTGGCCAGTTGGGGTCAGCTGCCCTGGCTGTGGCCTCGCCCCTCCTGGTCTCTTGCCCACATGGCAGAGTATGGGAATCTGGAAAGGACCCTCACTACTACAGGTGCTACAGTGAAAAGAATTAACTCTTTCTCAGCCAAAACCAGCACAGAGGGTATGACGTATTGACCTTGGCTGGCTACCGGGTGCCCACCAAGCCACTCTATCACTCCTCCTCCTTAACAGGACAGGGGGAGAAAATATGATTAAAAAGATCATGGGTCAAGATAAGGACAGGGAGATCACTCACCGATTACCATCACAGGCAAACCAGACCTGACTTGGGGAAATTAATTCAATTTATTGCTAATTAATTACAGAGTAGGCTAGGGAGAAATAAAAACAAAACTAAAACCACTTTTCCCCTCTCCCCCTTCTTTGCAAGCTCAACTCCCGATTCTTCTACCTCCTCCCTTCTTAGCAGTGCAGGGAACAGGGAACGGGGGTTTCAGTCAGTCCATAACGCTTTGTCTCTGCTGCTCCTTCCTACTCACGCTGTTCCCCTGCTCCAGCATGGAGTGACTCCTGTGCAATACAGTCCTTCACAAACTGCTCCAATGTGGGTCCTCCCCACAGGCTGCAGTTCTTCAAGACCTGCTCCAGCGTGGGTGCTCTCCATGGGTACAGTCCTTCAGTAATGGACTGCTCCAGCGTGGGTCCGCCGTGAGTCACAGTCCTTGCTAGAAAATCTGCTCCTGCATGGGCTCCTCTCCATAGGCCACAGTTCCTGCCAGGAGTCTGCTCTTGCGTGGGCTTTTCCCAGGCTGCAGTCTCCTTCAGGGAATATCCACCTGCTCCAGTGTGCGGTCCTCCACAGGCTGCAGTGTGAATATCTTTACTAGTATGGTCCTCCATGGTCTGCAGGGGGAAAACTTCTTCACGACAAGCTGCAATGGAATCTCTGCTCCAGCACCTGAAGCACCTCCTTCCCCTCTTTCTTCACTGAATCTGGTGTCTTCATATATATTCTCTCACATATTCTCACTCCTTTCTCACAGCTGCTGTGCAGTGGTTTCTTGCCCTTTCTGAAATGTTACCACAGAGACGCTACCAACATCACTGATGGGCTCAGCTTTGGCCAGTGGTGGGTCCATCTTGGAGCCACCAGAACTGGTTCTGTCCGACATGGGGGCAGCTCCTGGTGTCTTCTCACAGAAGCCACCGCTGCAGTCCCCCCTGCTAACAAAACCTAGCCATGTGTGCTGGTTTTGGCTGAGAAAGGGTTAATTCTCTTCACTGTAGTCCGTGTGGTGGTTGGGTACCTTTCCAGCTTCCCACGCTGTGCTGCATCAGTGGGAAGCTGTGAGGGGCGGGGCCGCGGCGGGGGCGGCTGACCCCGACTGGCCAACGGCAGGTTCATTCCATACCACATGACACCATGACCAGTACATGAAGGGGGGGCAGTTGCGGCTCGGGGGCGGCGCGGCGTTGGGTTGGCAGGTGGCGAGCGGCTGCGGCACGTGCGGTTTGTTTCAGAGGTTCATTCCCCTTCCCCCCTCACTTCCCCGCCACCCCCCTCCCCTCCCTGGGGTTTCACGCCTCTCATTGTTTGCCTTTCCATTGAATTTTTGCTGTTGGTTTTTTTTATTATTTTAATTATTAAATTGTTCTTATCCCAACCCACGAGCGTTACCCTTCTGATTCTCCCCCCCATCTACTGGTGGGAGAGTGAACAAGCGACTGTGTGGGGCTGAGTTGCTGGCTAAACCACAACACCATGTAAACCCAATCCAGAGGGTAAGTTGAAGTCAAAGGTATAGGAACAGTAGAAGTAACATAAAGAATTAATTATCACTATCGTAAATAATTTTTAAAATTTAATTACTTCATTAACAGTACAACAGTAGAGTCTTTTGCTCTTTTGGTTTTGGGTTTTTTTTTTGTGATTTTGGGGTGGGTTTTTTGTGTGTTTATTTTTATTTTTATATATAGGATTTTCTTTCTGTGAATGCAGTATTTTGTGTGATAATATCAATGGCTAATTCTGTAACTGCCTCTGCTTACACATTTCAAATATTTATATTTGTTTTTATAGGGCCAAACAAATATTGACCATTAAGAAAGTTAAGACATCTTTGAGCTGCTCAAAAACTACACGAGGGGAAGACATGTCTACTAAGTCAAAATTCCGTGAGCTTAACTTCAAATTGTACCAGACATCAACCTACACCAGTTAAAACATGTCTTGACTGAGGTTGTGTGATGTTGTTCATTTCTTATATTTATAGGAACATTTAAAAGTGCTGTTAAAATTCCAGACTGTACAGAATACCTTGAAATGCATACTTTTTCATATAAAGTAGTAAAATGTTATGGTAACGTTTAATTTTAGTAGAAATAAAAGATTATCATATTACAGTGCCTGCATTCATTCACTGCATTTTCAAATGAAGAGTTATTTAAAATAGTTAGGATATTTTAGTGCTAAATTGTATATTTTCTTGGTATTTTTGAGAACAAATGAAGGGCTAATGAAAGTGTAAAATTTTTTCACATCAGCTAAAATATAGCTATAAATTTCCTAAAATACTGTTAGGACTAACATACCAGTGATTCCCGATGCAAAGGGGCTTTTTGTACAACTAGAGATTAAAAACCTACAAAAAATGTGTATATGCTTTGAATTCTATTGGGATTTATCAGCCCAACTGCTTAAAAACCTATCTTGTCTAAATTATGCACTGTCTGCTTATAGATGTAAAATATCTTATTGGATAACAAATACACTTTAAAATAATAGGTGAGCTTTTAGTTACTTGAAAAAGTTACCATGTTTTTGAAGGCTGTCAGGCACAGACAGCTCAGGATAGATACCTAAGGGTAGTTGGGTTGTCCTATAGGTATGTTCCAAAATTAGTTTTGAAAAAATTGTTTTAACCGTTCATGAACTTAGAATTTCTGAGCAGAAATCAGAGAATATCTGTTGGTTTTTCTGCTGCTTTTGTGCAGCTGATCATACAGTCAATTCCACAGTCTGGTGCAACAAACCTCCCTCACTGCTATTGCTTTGTGAGAAGAATCTAGTTTTATGTGTGAACCTGATGCAGTATTATTTATGTTAGTGTACCACAAAGCATATTGTAATTTTTAACTCATTATTGGAAAATTCTGAGCATTCAGGCTCATCAAAGTTTTACTAATACTAGTAAATTAAATAAATTATTTCATTGTGTGTTTATTGCTATAAGTGCATATGTAGTTGATGGCTTTATGATTGTCATCATTGAAATAATTCCAGTGCAACACACTTGGGGAAATTACTAGACAACTTCATTGACACAGAAGTTACATGTGTTTTGGTCATTCACCAATTTTTGGGTTTTGCTGCAATAAACATATCTTCCATCCTCACTTTACATTTCTGCTCCGGGTGAAACAGGAGGACTTTCTGCAGCTGCACTAGTGAGCTAGCCAATAATGTCATCTCTCTTCTGTCTTCAATGTCTGTGTTTCACCTTCTATGTCAGGACAACCTAGCCCTGCTACAGATAGGTAGTCAAACTGGTACATAATGCCATTCTTCCCAAAGTCCAGGGACTGAAGAAAGATTTTTCATTACTCACAGAATTTTTATGAAGAAGAAATTTAAATAGGTTACAGGTGTCCTTTGTGCTTCAACTGGGTGACTTCAGTAACAGCCAATCACTGAATAATTTATCATATATTTTAGCCTATATTCAAATACTCTTTCTAACTGTAGCATAGTGCTAAAAGCCAGAAGTGTTTCAATAAATCTTCCAACTATCCATGGAATTAAATATTATTCAGTTTGGATAAAGAGATACATCTTTTAGACATAGTCTCCATCCATTCAGTTATATAATGAAAATGTGTTTCACATGCATGTTTCAGTGGTTGTTTTCTTGCTTTAGTTATTAAGATAAACCTTGACTATAGTTAAGAATTGGGTACATTAAACCTTTGTTTTATATAATTTATCTTCTATTTTACTAATTATAAAAATTTGAGAGTTGCTTCTTTTTTCTTTGTTTTTGGGTTGGTTTTGTTGGGTGTTTCCCCCTCCTTTTATTCCAAAGCCTACTCCACCGTATTTGGTATAGGGGTCAAGGTGTTGGTAGCATGGGGGTTGAAGGGGTGGCCTTTGAAAAAGGAGGACAGGCGCTGCCCTGTGCCAGACACAGACAGTTCCAGATGGCTCCAAAATGGACCTACTGCAGGGCATACCTGAGCCCCTCAGGCACCTCTGGGGAAGCATATTTAAGAAAGGCCGGAAAGTAACAGACAGGCAGAAGGTAGGGTGGGAGGGTGGGGGGTGGGAAGTGAAAACAGCAGAGGGAACACCAAGTTCAGAGGAGAAGGAAGGGGTGCTCCATGATGCCAGAGCAGGTATTCCCCATGAAGCCCATGGAGGAGACTAGGTTGGAGCAGATATCCACACTGCAGTCTATAAAGGACCATATTCAGGAGCAGCTGAGTATTTGTAAGGGACTAGAAACATGTCTCAACATTGTTGGCAGGCAAATTTAACTACCGAACCCTGATCACCACAGCAACTGAGTGGGACAGTTTAATCACCAAGGCAGCCCACTGAGTTCTACCTGACAGGAATGTGTGTGTCCTGTTGTCTCGGAGTATATGTCCTCTGCGCATGTGTCCGGGCCCAGTGTCAACCGTCAACATATGGGGGGGCTCAGACCCTCTAGAACTTTCAAGCACCCTCTAGTGATGGTACTGGGCATGTGCCCCACCGCTGAGTGGGAGGCGTGGGCATGCAAAACAGTCATTAACTATGCAAGAGGAAAACACTATAAAAAGGGGAAACCAGCGGAGACAATAAGGAGCATTCTGGAACATTCACCCTCCACCAGATTCGAAGATACATTGGATGGATGGATGGACAGCCCGCATGGACAGCATGGATGGATGGACCGACTGCACAGACGGACCACATGACAACTGACCACCACAGATCCATGGTGGTAGCTATCACAACACTCTCTCTCTCTCTTTCCCTTTCTCACTTTTTCTCTCTTTCTCTGCTTTTCTCTTGCATATTTATTGTTGGCCAAATAAAGTGACTTGGCACTTGACTCCATTTTGAGTCTTAATTCTGTTTCTGAGAATGTAAAAGGAACCTAGTCATGATAAAATATTGGAGTTAATCAGAAGTTAAGCCCAGCCACTCTCAACCTCCCAGAATTATCTGAGGTCGGTTGGAAAGCAAGTGGGTTTAACCTCTGCCAAATTGTTCAACCCAACAGTGGATTGTGACAGTAGTCCTGAAAGAAACACGGCCTGTGAAGAACAGACACTGGAGCAGAGGAAAGATCTTAGAAGAAAGGAGCAACAGAGACAAAATTCTATGTACTGGCCATATCCATTTCCCACCCAGCCTCCCTGCACTATTCAGGAGGGAGGTAAGGGAGTATGGAGAGAAGTAGCAAGTTAAGCCTGGGAAAGAGTGGAGGAAAAGTGTTGTTTTAATGTTAGTCTTTCTGTTTCCCACTACCTGGATCTATTTTAATTGGTAATAACTAATTTTCCCCATGTTGAGTCTTTTTTGCCTATGACAGTAATTGAGAAGCAATCTCCCTGTTCTCTCAATCCACAAGATTTTTCACCCAATTTTCTCTTCCTCCCCTATTGAGAAAGGGTAGCGAGTGTGTATCTGGGTGGGAGTTTGACTGTTAGCCAAGCCGATCCCACCACATTCACAGACTGTGACATTAAAAAGACAGTTAATCAGTGATTGAGAATGTAATGTGTGAATTGGAATGCTCATAAAATCTGTCATTTTAAAAAATAAATAAATTTGAAAAATATATATATTTCCCTAAACTTTTCCACCATAGATAGCCATAGTGTTCTATGATGTTCATAGAATCATAGAATCATTAAGGTTGGAAAAAGCCTCTAGGATCAAGCACAGCTGTCAACCCGACACCACCACATCTCCTAAACCATGCCTTGAAGTACCACGTCTACACATCTTTTAAATACATCCAGGGGTGTTCACACCACTACCTCTCTGTGCAGCCTCTTCCAATGCCTGACCACTCATTCAGTGAAGAAATATTGCCTAATACTCAATCAAATCCTCCCCTGATGCAGCTTGAGGTCATTTCCTCTCATCTTATCGCTAGAGACCTGGGAGAAGAGACCAACACCCACCTCACTACAACCTCCTTTCAGGCAGTTGTAGAGAGCGATAAGGTCTCCCCTCAGCCTCCTCTTCTCCAGGCTAAACAACCCCAGCTCCCTCAGCCGCTCCTCAGAAGACTTGTGTTCTAGACCTTTCACCAACTTTGTTGCCCTTCTCTGGAAACGGTCCAGCACCTCAATGTCCTTCTTGTAGTGAAGGGCCCAAAACTGAACACAGTACTCGAGGTGTGGCCTCACCAGTGCCGAGTACAGGGGCACAATCACTGCCCTGCTCCTGCTGGCCACACTATTCCTGATACAAGCCAGGATGCCATTGGCCTTCTTGGCTGCCTGAGCACACAGCTGGCTCATGTTCAGCCGGCTGTCAGCCAGCACCCCCAGGTCCTTTTCCTCCAGGCAGCTTTCCAGCCACTCTTCCCCAAGCCTGTAGCATTGCATGGGGTTGTTGTTACTAATGTGCAGTACCCGGCACTTTGTCTTGTTAAACATCCTACAATTGGCCCATCCATCCAACCTGTCCAGGTCCGTCTGCAGAGCCTTCCTACCCTCGACCAGATTGACACTCCCACCCAAGCTGGTGTCACCTGTAAATTTACTGGAAGTGCACTTGACCCCCTCATCCAGATCATTGATAAAGACGTTAAACAAGATTGGACCCAAAACTGAGCCCTGTGGACCACCACTTTTAACTGGCTGCTAACTGGATTTGGCTGCATTCACCACAACTCTCTGGGCTCAGCCATCCAGCCAGTTTTTACCCAGCAGTAAGAGGTGAAGCTGTACCTGATCATAGATTAAGAATGCTTGCATATTCTTACCAAAGTATTAGTTTTGAGTAATAAAATTTACTGTGACCGCTACACTCATTCATGTTTTTCGTAGAAGGAAGATTGTTTTCTATTAGTAAAGAAAGTCTGTTTTGCTTAAGTATTTTTCTTTTTCCCTAGGGGATGGATGTCAGAGAGTAAAAGGGGATATTAATTTTCTATGGTCAGCATCCACAAAACATTTAGTCTACTGTTATCAACAGCAGTAGTATTCCAGATGTTCAGTATTTTTTATTACTGTGTTCAGGGGAAAGTACACTCGAAAACAACACATTAGCAAATAAGGAATGCTTGTTGCAGATTGGTTTTTGAGTTAATATTTTTTTACTGTATCTCCTAATGGTAATCTATAGAGTAAGCCAACAAGCCAACGTATGTGCCTGCTTGCCGCTCTCTCTCTCTTTTACTCAATCCTTTCCTCCCTCCCTCCCTCCCTCCCTCCCTCCCTCCCTCCCTTCCTTCCTTCCTTCCTTCCTTCCTTCCTTCCTTCCTTCCTTCCTTCCTTCCTTCCTTCCTTCCTTCCTTCCTTCCTTCCTTCCTTCCTTCCTTCCTTCCTTCCTTCCTTCCTTCCTTCCTTCCTTCCTTCCTTCCTTCCTTCCTTCCTTCCTTCCTTCCTTCCTTCCTTCCTTCCTTCCTTCCTTCCTTCCCTCCTTCCTTCATGTAATTAAAGATGAACCTACCTTAGTTTATTCAAAATGCATACAACTTATAAGAAAGCCAAAGGTAGCTTTGAGTTAATTCAGAATAATTGAAGGCTGTCTAACTGTAAAGAGAGATAATTTATATTTCATATTTTAATTTACATTATAATTTGGAACAGAATCAGACTGAGAAATATTGCTAAGCTGTCCAAAATTTAGTTTTCATTTACTGAACAGTTTTACTAAATCCCAGCTGGTGTTTATCTTATCTGTAGTCAATAAAGTACTTCTATCAGTGTGATCCCAAAGCTGACGCTAACCTAAGTTGCCTCTGTAGTTATAGAGGGATGGAAAGAAAGAGGGAGAGAACAAACCTGCAGGGTTCCCAAGGTAATTATCTTTCCATCCTGAAATGCAACCTAGAATACCATCCTAAACTTTTTAGATCCTAATGATAGGTGAGAGTATAATAAAAGGCAGACAATTTAATAGACATATTTTCTTTGGAGCCTCAAACTGTTCTGAATACAGAATTCAGATCTTTTTAATGCTACCCATATTCTATGGCAATCTGAAGAAATTTCTGGAAAAAAAATACTGCATGCTAAAGTATATTGCTCAGGATGCAATAAGAGAACATAACACAAGATAAAATTGTCACTTTTATAAAAGTAACATTTAAGCTGAGTATAAAGAATAATTACATGGCCAAGAAAATTATTTGTAGGAGAAGCAATCACCTAAGGTAAAAGCCTCAATACCTAGTTATATTCAAATTGTATCAAAAACGTAATGTTAAATGAAAGAATTTCTACTAAGTCGTTACTAAATCATAAATACCTGAAAGCTACAATCACTATAAAATAAGTATAAATTATTTTTATCATAATAGTGGTCGTTATTTTTATTATAAACCCCCAAAATAATGGTTATTAACATTTCAAAAGGGATAAGAATAAGAGACAACACACAAGGAAACTGGTAACCTTATGTATAATTTATGTTTTTAAAAAATAGTATAAGTTATATGAGATGGAAGGAAACATAGGAATTTTTTAGGGTGTCTTTCAGAGTACATATTTGTACCATTTTTTGTCATATAATTCTGTGTTCAAGATTTGAAAAATATTAATAAGTAGGAGTAAGGCATGGATTTGCTTTCTGAAAAAAATATTTGTTTTTAACAGTTCTTGAGATTTTTATAAATAATGTAACTGTACTCAAGTGTAATGCAAATAGATTGAAACATTCTGTATAATACAGTTATCACGCATTAAAATAATGTTACAATGCCAGTTAATATATTAATTACCATTCAGTAATACATATTCTAATATAAATAAAACCAAATCTCTGCCTTCGTAACTGCCCTCCAGGTAACTGTGGGCCATTGTTAGATCATACCTTAGCCTCCTCTGTGCAAGACTGAAGAACACTAGCTCTCTCAATCTGTTTGTATTTATGCCCTCTAGGTTCCATGCCAACTTGGTAGCCTTCTTCAGTTTTTCCATATTCCTTCTGATCGGGGGACCCAAAACTGGACAGTATTCCACATGCAACCTCACCAGGGCTGAGCAGAGAGGAATAACAATCTTGTTCATTCTGCTGATCATACTTCCCCTAACATAGCATAGCAGGGCAAGATTTTCTTTATTTGTGGTAAAAGCACACTGTTAGCCCATATTCAGCCTAGTGTCCACTGTGTGTCCCTGTCCTTTCCAGCAGGACTGCTTTTTAGCCAGCTGCTTCCCAGATTCCTCTGTTGGTATGTGGCCCTATTACCTCTCAGGTGCAAATCTTTGCATTTCTGCTTGTTGAACTTCATGAGGTTTCTATTAGCCCAATATTCAAATTTATCACAGCCTCTCTGGGATGAGGATCTACTATATGTAATATCAGGCCTATTGCTTCCCTTGGATTTCTTATTGTTCTCACATTTGCTGAGGGTGCATTCTGCCTCTTCCTGTTGATGAAGATGCGGTATTCTGCTATTTATTGCCTGCCTATGGACAGCTAAGTCATTGATTATTAGTATTTGATAATCTAGACCCAAGGTCTTAATCTAAAATTCCTAATGTTAGCGTGGATTCAGGACCACACTCATTGTATAGAGAAACCATAAATTCCTGATCCAAAATAAATTTCTTTACATTTTTAGCACAATGGCCAATAAATGTCTCTAACCTACAGCCAATACCTGTTCTTCCTTTATGGAGTCATCAGGAAGGGTGTTTATAATAGACATCAAAGCAGACTGAATAAGACCTACCAGAAGTACTGAGGAAGGACTGCAGAACTGAAAGGAAGTGTGACCTACAAACTCTTGTTGACCAGAAATCTGTGAGGTAATCAGAAGATGAGGCTGTGGATCATGTGGACAAGATCACAGATTTTAAGATTCGGTCTGATCTTATGTTCCTTATTATCATTATCTTTCATCATTGCCACAGTGTTTATGCTGTTTCATTAACCTTTTTGATTTTTGTCCAGTTGTAGGCTTTGGAAAGAGTAGCTACTGCTTCTTATATCCATGACAACAAAAAACAGTTCAATAAATATTGTTTATTTTCCCCAGGCCTGCCTGTAAAATGAAATTCATCCTCTTATAGTTCCCTGATCATCTATCCTTTTAAAGTCATGAAGCTACAAGAGATGAGAATAGTTGCAGAGCATCTGGGTATTAACTTCTCTCATAGATTCCACACAGTAATGTCTCCTTGGAATTTAAGATTCATTTTCTTCACAGCACTTTGAAACATCTCTTTAGAAACTGCTGAAAAATAGGTCAATTCATCTGAAAGACAGAAGCAAGGAACAGAGGGTTCTTTGGAAACTTAATCCTCAGTACATAGTGAAAACTACAATAAACTCTTTGGAGAAATAGATTCATTGACATATTGACGTATGTACTGGACACTGGCCAGGAAGATATTAATAAGCAAACAAAACTTTAATTACTTCTTGATTAAAACTTTCTCCTTAAACTCACAGTAGGTGTACTGGGTTAGTCTGGGATGGGGTAAACTTTATTCGCAGCAATCAGTGTGCTCCTGTGTTTTGGATTTTTAACACAAACAGTATTGACAGTACACCAATGTTTTAGCTGTTGTTGAAGGGTGCTTACACATCATCAGGGACTTTCTGTTTTTCACTCTGCCCCACTAGCAAGTAGGCTGGGGGTGCACAAGAGGTTGGGAACACAGGCAGGACAGTTGACCCCAAATGACCAAAGGGATATTCCATGTGATGTGCTCAGCAGTCAGAGCTCAGGAGCAAGGGGGTATGCTTGTGATTACGACATTTTTGTTCCTACATTAACTGTTACTCATGCAGAAGCCCTGCATTCCAGGAAGTGGCTGGACATCTGCCTGCTGATAGGAAGTAGTGAATGCCTTCTTTGACTTGCTTGTGTGTGCAATTTTGTTTCACTTATTAAACTGGTTTAATCTTGACCCATGAGTTTTCAGCTTTAGCCTTTCCAAGTCTCTACGTCACCCCACTGATGGGGGAGTCAGTGAACAACTGGGTGGAGGTTTAACTTCTGGCCAGGGTCAACTCACTACAGTAGGAACAAGAAGATGTTTTCTTTAAAATGTGTTATATTTAAATTAATTTAAGTAAGCATATTATAATAATGCAACAAAAAATCAGATAATATAGAGTAGGACAGATGAAATACTTAGTTCTATAAATTTTTATTTGATGTAGAAACCAGTGGAAACATTGCTGAAGAAGCTTCCTAATAATTCTTGAAAATAGGCTTTAATATAACCGATATACAATATAAGTACTTTAGGGTATATGTTTCAGGATTGAAATTCAGGAGTATATCAATTGATACCTGATTTTAACAGGTATTTCAATTCACTTTTTTTTTTTTTTTTTTGTTTTACTGAAAGTTGGCTGTTTTCTTCTTCATAATTTCAGTTTATTCATTACAATTCCTTAACTGATGTGCATGCTTTCTGTCTGTATCTTTTTTCATATAATTTAGCATATTCTCATTTTGTTTCTTTCTTCTATCAATTTTTTCCTATCCCTATTATTCTTTAAAATATAAATGTTTCCCACCATTAGATTTTCTCTTCTGTGTCATTACATTTGTATTTAAATCTTAACCACTGCTAGTTAGCAAAAACAAAAGTCCAAAATAAGCATCGAATCATCAGTGAGGATCTTCAGGCAGTGAAAATTAAATCAACATAGGATCAAAAAGCAAAATATGTAATCACTTTAGGCAATGTGACAAGAACAAATTAGTCCTAATGATTTTATTAAATATTGTTTATAGATTCATATGATAGCAATAGTAAGGAAAGATATAATACAGAGCAACATGTGCAACTACAGTATCTACATACTCGATTATGAAATGTATTACATGATGGATTATGACACATCATGGGGATGGCCAAATGCATTTATTTAAGCAGGAAGCATGATTAGTTGTAGAGAGCCATTGTGTGTCCCATTTTTCCTACACGTAGTGGAGTCAGGGTCGAAGGACTGACATACTAATGTCCCTATGCTGAAATAAGGAACTGTTGCCTCAGACAAGCAACAAACACTTGCCAAATACTTTAAAAAGTCACCAACAGTATCCTGCTGTCCCTCCAACTGATATTTATTAATTTATTTTGGAAATTATCCATTTTGGTTAGAATGGTTGGAATTATTTACATTAAGATGTAGCAGGGACAAATTCTTAACCTTTTCTCAATGAACTCCAGAACCATTAGTTTCTATTTCCAATAAAGCTGACATTCTCATAAACTGAGTCCACTATTTGGTCTACCTACTGGTTTCACCCAATTCTTGTCGAGAGATAGCTAAATCACAAATTAATGAGATCTATTAATATCCATTAATCATCCAGTGTGCCCAAAGGTACTGCTAAATATCTGAATTTTCTCTGTTATGCTCCTTCCTCTGCCCCACCTCCCCCCTTGTGCCTGACTGTTGATGACTTTCTACACCATTTGGAAGAATGAGACATTGTCCTGGTTTCAGCTGGGATAGAGTCAAATTTCTTCGTAGTAGCTAGTACGAGACTATGTTTTGGATTTGTGCTGGAAACAGTGGTGATAATGTGGAGATGTTTTAGTTGTTGCTAAGTAGCGCTTACACTGGTCAAGGACTTTTTCAGCTCCCCGTGCTCTGCCGGGTGCACAACAACCTGGGAAGGGACACAGCCAGGACAGCTGACCCAAACTGACCAATGGGATATTCCACACCATATGACATCATGCTCAGCCTAAAAAGCTGGGGGAAGAAGAAGGAAGGGGGGAACATTTGGAGTGATGGTGTTTGTCTTCCTGAGAAACCGTTACGCGTGATGGAGCCCTGCTTTCCTGGGGATGGCTGAACACCTGCCTGCCCATGGGAAGCAGTGAATGAATCCCTTGTTTTGCTTTGCTTCCGCGTGCAGCTTTTGCTTTACCTGTTAAACTGTCTTTATCTCAAACCATGAGTTGCCTCACTTTTACTCTTCCGATTCTCTCCCCTGTCCCAACAGGGGGGAGTGAGTGAGACATATAGGACTTGGCTTCAGTTGGCCGTGTTGATTTACATGATTTGGAATTATCTGGCAAGTCTATCCCAGACCCATTTTTTGTATCAGATTACTGCTTCTCATCTCTGAGAATTTTGCTTTTATACATGTGTAAATGTGACTGTGCATGTGTGTGCCCATGTAAAAACATACATACATATATAAATATGACCATATTTCTGCTTCTGTATTGATACAGAAATGTCTAGGTAGCCACAATATCATTCAAGATAGCATTTATCTGTTTTATCTTTCTGTATCCTCAGATTTCCATGTCTGAGAGAATTACTTGAGGCTTCTTAATTGACAAGAGAGAGGAAATAACACTTTAGAGAAGTTATTCACATATTATATAATAATAATAATAATAATATATACATATTTTGGAGTGTGATTATTCTCTCTCTAAGCCTGCCTGCTTTCTCTGTTGACTAAAAAGGGTGTTTTAATCTGATACATATGTCTACATTCCATGAACTGAATTTGACCCTGGAACGAGAATCCTATGTGCAGGCAGGATATACCTTTTAATTGGCTTGGTTTCTCTCTAACCCTGTCCCCTGACCTGAAGATGAAATATTTTGCACTTAGGTGCCCTGGAAAGGACAACACAAGAATATCAGTTCTAACTTTTTTAATATAAGATGTAGGTGCTCTGCAGGATACAGCCAGTTTTAAGTCATTTCTTGTAGTTAGATATGACAGCTCCACTAGATGCTGTCTAGAATAATCCTTTTTTATTCCTCAGGAGCATTGCAGCATATTTTGATCTTCCTCCAACATTTAAGAATATGGCTAAAAAGATGATGCGTAACTATCATAGCAGGAGAGAAGAAGAGTTAGCAGACAGTTCTGCTGTGACAAAGATGAGGAATTAAATAGTACTATAAAACTCAGCTGCAGGACAGATTCACCTCAAGATTAAGACAGCTTGAATTAGAGTTCTGTTGTAGGAGTCTACAAATGAGCAAGATATCCGAGCTTCCATTGTAGTCAATATACACAGTGTATTTGCCGAGATGTAGGTGGTTTTTAGTATAATTTCGGACTCCTTATGTCATCCTGCCTGGCCTCCAGCTGCCTTTCTAGAAGGGCAGATTTCCCATATATCATCTTTCTTAGTTGCCTGTGCCCTGCAGTTTCTTGAATATTTTGTAGCATCTCAAATGGTGCCAGATGGACGTGTTTAAGCAACTGAACTGAGGCCTAAGTCTCTACTTAAGTGTGTTAAAACACGCTCTAAGCTCCTTTGAATTAACATAAACTTAAGGGCTCTTTCTGTCTTTGGATCTCAGCTGTTTTGTTGTTCCATATGAAGCAGTTAAAAATCAGTGCAATTATTAATATTGGTATTTCTTCTGATTTTAACTATATCAGTGAATGTTCTAGAAAAACATGTTTTCCTAATGGCCATTTTCAGTATACATGGAAAAGCCAAGAGTTCCCTTCGTGTTTTCCTATTGTCCTTAAAGCCACTTGTCTTAAATTTTGAAAAAAGACATAACTGTGCCATATATACAAAGCAGGAGGGAAGCACCTGCCCTGACATTGCTCCAAAGGCACAAGGATGATATCTCTCTGGAGGAAAATTTGCAAATGGGCAAGTTCCCTTTAGAATTGAGAGAATACTAAACCAGTTTAGGTGTTTTCCTTCATGGCATGGCTGAAAAATTGTCAAATATGTAGAATATAGAACAAAAAAATAAATAACCTTATAAGGTACAAATTTCACTAAGAGCAGTTATAAATATTTTCAACAAAAAATTGGAAATAAAATCAAAGTAGTTGATCTCATAGGATTAATAATTTACTTCAAAACTTATCATATAATCAGAGAAACGGAACTGTGGTTTATGAATATTCCCTTCTGCTGGCAAATCAACAGGCCGCTTCTACTATAAATCACATTAATATTAATTTAATATTAGTGCAGGCTCAATATGAAAAGGCTCAAATAAGTGTTTTGCATGTCATCAGGTATCTTTGCAACAAGCAGGCTTACAAGGCTTGTTAACTAATTTCAATGTAGAGACTATCAGGGCAATGACAAATGAAGCAGTTTGTTACAGTGAAGGACATTGTTAAACCAAATAAAATTATTACTTTAAAAGTTAGTGGAAATATTTCAAATCAGAGGATCATAGAATAGCCTGAGTTGGAAGGGACCCACAAGGATCATTGAGTCCAACTCCTTTCCCTGCACTGGACAGCCCCAAATTCACACCATGTGTCTGAGGGCATTGTCCAAGTTCTTCTTGGATAGCATCAGGCTTGGCACCACAACTACCTCCCTGGGGAGCCTGTTCCAGTGTCCAGCTACTCTCTGGGGGAAAAACCTTCTAATATCTAACATAAACCTCCTCTGGCACATCTTGCTGCCATTCCCTCGGGTCCTATCATTGGTCACCAGAGAGAAGAGACCAGTGCCTGCCCCTCCTCCTCCCCTTGTGAGGAAGCTGTAGACTGCGATGAGGTCTTCCCTCAGTCTCCTCTTCTCCAGGCTGATCAAACCAAGTGACTTTAGCTGCTCCTCATATGGCTTCCCATCTAAACCCTTCACCAACTTCACGGCCCTTCTCTGGACACTCTCTAGTAGCTTTATATCCTTAATATACTGTGGTGCCCAAAATGCCTCACCAGTGCAGCGTAGAGCAGGACAATCCCCTCCCTTGACTGGCTAACAGTGCAGTGATTGATGCACCCCAGGACATGGCTGGACCTCTTGGCTGCCAGGGCACGCTGTTGGCTCAGGTTCAACTTGCCATCGAACAGATCCCCCAGGTCCCTCTCTGCAGAGCTGCTCTCCAGGCTCTCGTTCCCCACTCTGTATGTACATCCAGGGCTGCCGTGCCCTAGGTGTAAAATCTGGCACTTGCTCTTGTTAAACTTCATGCAGTTAATGATTTCCCAGGTCTCCATTTTGTCCAGCTCCCTCTGCAGGTCCTCTCTGCCCTCAAGAGTGTCAACAGCTCCTCCCAGTTTTGTGTCATCAGTAAACTTAATAAGTATTACTTCAAGTCTGCATCCAAGTCATTAACAAAGTGAGTAAAGAGTACCGGCCCCAGGATGGATCCCTGCAGAACCCCACTAGTGACTGGCTGCCAGCCTGATGTAACCCCATTTACTATAACCCATCAGCCAACTGCTCACCCACTGCATTATGTGTTTATCAGCTGTGTGCTGGGCATTTTGTCCAGGAGGGTACTGTGAGAGATGGTATTGAAACCTTTACTTGAAATCCAAAAAGATCATGTTGACTGGCTTCCCTCAGTCAACTAGGTGGGTAACCTTGTCACAGAGGAAATCAAGTTTCTTAGGCAGGTCCTTCCCCTCATGAGCCCATGCTGGCAAGGACCAATGACTGTGTTGTCTTTGAGGTGTTTTTTAATAACTCCCAGAATAATTTTCTCCATCATTTTGCCAGGCACAGAAGTGAGAGTGACTGGCCTGTAGTTACAGGGGTCATCCCTGTTGCCCTTCTGGAAGATTGGGACAATATTTGACAGCTTCCAGTCAACTGGGACATCTCCAGATTCCGAAAACCATTGAAAAAATCCTTGAAAGAGGTCTTGCTATGACATCAGCCATCTCTTTAAGTACCCTTGGATGAATCCCATCAGTCTCCATTGACTTATAGGGATCTAGCAGGAGCAGCAAGTCCTGCACATGTTGATGTTTGACTGGGAGTTTATCATTCCCACAGTCATGGTTCTCTAGGCCAGAGAATGCTCTGGCACCCCCAGAGCCCACCATTGGTGTTGAAGACCAAGGCAAAGAAAGCATTATACATCTCTGCCTTGTCTATGTCCCTGCCTGTGAGCTGACCATTCTCATCAAGCAACAGGCCAATGTTATTTCTGGCCTGCCTTTTGCCATTAACATCTTAAAAAGCCCTTCTTACTGTCCCTCACAGTACTGGGTAGCCTCAAATCTCATTGAGCTTTGGCCGTACGTATTTCCTCCCTGCAGTGGCGAACAGCATCCCTACAGTCCTCCTATGTTGCCTGACCTTGCTTCCACTGGCCATATACTTTCTTTTTTTCTCCTTATTTCTAGAAGAATATCCCTGGTCAGCCACGCCAGCCTTCTGCCTCACCTGCTTGACTTCCTACACTGTGGGATTGCCTGCTTCTGTGCTTTTAGCAGGTGGTACTTAAAAAGTGACCAACATTGATGGACCCAGGCACCTTCAAAAGCTTTTTCCCAGGGAACCTTACTAAGCAGTTCCCTGAGCAACCTGAAGTCTGCTCTCCTCATGTCCGGAGTTGAGGTCTTGCTGGCAGTTTTCCTCCTGTCACCATAGATTTTAAACTTGACTGCTTCATGGTCACAGTGGCCAAGGCAGCCACCAATTTCCACTTCACGAACACATTTACAAACATGCCTAATTAGAAACAATGGAAAATACATTGATATAATATTTATCTTGGAGTTGCATTTTAGAATGAATGTACATTTGTTCTGATTTTGGCTGGGATAGATTTAATTTTCTTCAGAGTAGTTGGTATGAGGCTGTGTTTTGGATCTGTGCTGAAAACAGTGTTGATAACACAGGGATGTTTCAGTTATTGCTGAGCAGTGCTTACACAGAGGCAAGAACATTTCTGCTTCTCACCCCACCCCACCAGCGCATAGTCTGGAGGTGCACAAGAAGCTGGGAGGGGACACAGCGGAGACAGCTGACCCCAACTGACCAAAGGGATATTCCATACCATATGACATCATTCTTAGGAATAAAAAGCTGGGGGAAGGAGAAGGGAGGGGAGGATGTTCAGAGTGTTGGTGTTTGTCTTCCCAAGTAACTGTTATGTGTAATGGAGTCGTGCTTTCCTAGAGATGGCTGAACACCTGCCTGTTGATGTGAAGCAGTGAATGAATTCCTTCTTCTGATTTGTCTACATGCATGGCTTTTGCTTTACTTATTAAACTGTCTTTGTCTGAACCCACATGTTTTCTTTTTTTTTTCTCTTCTGATATTCTTCTTTGCAGTCATAAAGAATATTATGCACACATAAGAATATATGAGCTTCTCACATAGTTAGTATGTGTCTTTCTGGAGGTTCTATGTCCAGGTTTAATCACAAATCAGATTAAGGACAATCTAGGAGAGAGCAATAAATATTTTACAAAATATGAAGTACGAAGAATTATGTTTGCCTTTCTTAATTCATACGTAAGAAAAATTAATGAGGTGCTATGCATAACAGTGAAAATTTTCATTACTCTCCAAGTCCAGAGACAGCACTCTCAGGCTTTCTTGATGCAGCAATACTGATCTCATGCATTTTAATTAACACCTTTTCCAGTGGCATTTGCCTGTGCCGAAACAGCCACACATTTGTGTTTCTGATATGTTTACCTTGACTATTTCAATAATTGAAGTGTTATATTGTAACCATTGCTATCCCACATCCACATCTCCTTTCAATAAGCCCATAACAGATTCTTCTGCAACATGTTCTTAGTAGAATAAAAATTGTAATTCTTACTCCACAACACTAAGTATTATGAAGTTTGGATATTCTACAGAGAGGTTTAAAGACAGGTCAAGCTTTGCAGCATCTCTGAAGTGCTTTGTATAACTGAGTATCTATAAGACTTGGTGGGAGGCAAGAGCATTTAATAGGAAATAAGTAAAAAGAAAATTACTCAGATATAATTTTTAATCTGCATCAGTAATATAAACATGCTGCAAAACAAATTTAAGTTTTTATTTACTATACAAAATAATTTAGAATCATGAAGACATGGTCAATCATGAATGAGTAGTGAGGCATTCCTCTCAGTTCAGATCACCTCAAAAAGTCACTAAAGCTAGGGTTGTTACTGTGTCATATTCCTTCTACAGTCAATGGAGCTCCAGGATACAGGTGTGGGATATCTCAGCAAGGTATTTACTGTCAGGTGGACCCATTTTGTTAAAGGAACTTTTGCCGTCAGTAATAAGTTTCACCTCTCATGTGACTGGTAAAATAGTATAAATGGAAGTCAGGAATTCCCAATTATTACCTTGTTGTGAATAT
Organism: Phalacrocorax carbo; assembly: GCF_963921805.1. NCBI lineage: Eukaryota > Metazoa > Chordata > Aves > Suliformes > Phalacrocoracidae > Phalacrocorax > Phalacrocorax carbo. The sequence continues at coordinate 165,359,545 of NC_087513.1, forward strand.
TATTTTATGCTGTAAATAACTCCTGCAATTAAAAACAATATTAATTTATATAGGCTGATATTACTATTGTAGTATGTCTCCCTCTTGGATGTCTAAGGAAGAATTTGGGGCTTAAAGACACAAGAAGTGAACCCAGCTGAGCTTACTTGGCAATAAGCTTTTAAGTCCTCATGTAACAGTGCTTTAATTTAAAGCTTTGAAGCAGCTTCCTCTAAGACCAAATATGAAGCACAAACATTTATAAGTAAAACAATTCAAGGTGTACAAGCTTGGTTTTCCTTTCCTTGACTGAGATAATGGGGGAGAAAAAAAGTCCTCATAAAATGAAATGGGTTCACTGACAACTTTTTCTGACAAATATTTTGTATGATAGCAATATGGAATACATTTCAAGTGGTGAAGTTAAAACATCATCAACAACAAAAGCCTTCAGTTAGTAATTTGTGAGGTTATTAGTGTTACCTTGCTTAAATTAATGAAATATCAAACATTCATATACTTACTATTTCTATGTCTTTTTTGTTTATTTAAAGTTATAATGAGAAAAATTAAAGAGTAAAAAGAACACAGCCAGTCAGCTCTACAAAGGGAACTCCTGCAGACCTCATTATGTTTGCAGTATTACACTATCTGCACTGAACACGATCAAAGACACACATGAATGCTAGCCTGCTTTTATTATACTCATAAAGAGCAATCCAGGCTCATAAAAAGTGTAGCTGGCAACTTTGTAAAAACATAACAGATTGTTTGTAGTGGTTCCTTCATAGCTGTATAACAAAACAGTGCTTTCCAAAAAATAGCTAGCAGCTATTTATGTTACAGCTGCCTTATTTGTCACTGTGCAATGGGTATTCTCACTGTATTCTAGTCCATAAAGAGGAGAACTCTTCTCTCATACCAACTGCTCAAATTCAAATGAAAAAAAAAAAAATGTTTAATGTATTCTAAACATCAAGGATTAGAACTGTCTGAATAATACAGAAGTCACCTTTAGATGGATGCACTGAAATTCCACTTGGACATTTTTGTACATTTTATTGTTCATCTTCTGAATAATTCTACATAAACATGCCATTCTCCAAATATCTAGGGAATTAATATTCTCATTAAAATATTAGCTTTTTCATGTGGACAGATGCATTCTTTACTGATTTGTTATTCATCACTCATTTGCTTATTTTTTCCATTTTAAGAGTTTTGGTTATGCAATCACAAAAAAAGATTATGTATCGCCTAGGTGAGCAGTCCTTCACTGGAATGAAAAATGGCAATAGGGAATAACCACAGAAGTCTAAGAACATTCACAGACTGCACTTTATTTCATTTTTCCATGGGAACCATTCAAAGCTAAATAATACACTTGTAGGAACCTGTATTGGTTCACAAATAATCTGTTATCTTAAAAATGGCTTACTTTGTCAAATAACTTATTCACAAAAATAGCTTGACAGTTTCTTGCTTTATTACACCTTCACCCATGAAAAAGCTCTGAAGGTTGACTGTCAAGATTTACTCTATTTTTACTACATAAAATCTTATGTATTTCAATAGCTTTCATTGGGAGGAAAATAAAATGCAAACCCAAACATTCATCTAGTAATTTTAATTTCTCTGTGACCTGGAATGAATTCTGACAGAATAATTTACAGTCAGATTCTGTTAAGGTTAAAGCTGGGTTGCCATGTTCTATTATCATTTGCAAAAGTATTCTTTTTCTAGCATGGAATTCTTCTTCCCCATCACCATTAAGAAGCAAAATAAGAAACAGATGATGCAAATGGCAGAGGTAAATTTCCAATATAAATGTAATGCCCTGATTTAGGCATTAATACTGCATGAAAAATGAACAAACAAACAACAAAGTTCCCTTTTGAGGGCTTTCTGTACCTTGCTATACTGGGAAATTTTGGAAATAACTCCTGGCTATGTCAAAGAATTTGATTTCCAAGGGATTGAATAAGTTAATGGAATTTCTGCACAGGTGGTGGTATGCATTACGTATAGTTGTTGATGAGATAAATCATCTTGCCTAATTATCATTTATTCAGAGATCGAAAAGGCCTGAAGAAATTTTAGTACATACAACCCAAGTACACATGGACATTTCAAGAGTTCTTCTTCAACAATTCTCCACTAAAGTGCTACCTTCAAAACTCTCAAGTGGCAAATCATCATTCGCTTTAGCTTTCCAATGGATTTATGGAGAAGTTCTTTGTAAAGCTAAAAAAAAAAAAGTATTCAAAGCTTGCACTTGTTCAGAAAGGTTACTTTCTGCTCCTGAAATGTAAGTGGAGTATAACAGTACTGGTTGCTGACATTATTTAGGTCTCACCTAAACACTTCTGAACACTTCAGTAGAGACACAGCATTTGCTGTCTGTTTTAGCTGTATTGCATCACTAAAACACACAAAAGGAATTAACCAAATTCTTTTTTTGACAAAACAACATTTAGCCCAAGAGATGTGCCAGTAATTGCTGCCCTTTAATTCAGTCAGTTCTAATGCCTTCACAGTTTGTTCTTCTAGGACATGCTTCCCAGGCTTCATGGCACTACACTGGGAGTCCATCTTAAAACCTTTGGTAAAGTCAAGCTATATATTAAAATCATAGAATTGTAGAATCATTTATGCTGGAAAAGACCTCTAAGATTATTGAGTCAAACTGCAAACCTAACACTGGCAAGTCCACCACTAAACCATATTCTCAGGCACATCTACATGTCTTTTAAATGCATCCAGGGATTGTGACAGAACCATTTTCCTGGGCAGCCTCTCCCATGCCTGACCACTCATTCAGTGAAGAAATTTTGCCTAATACTCAATCTAAACCTCCCCTGATGCAGCTTGAAGTCATTTCCCCTCGTTCTATCACTACTGACCTGGGAGAAGAAACCAACACTCACCTCACTGCAACCTCCTTTCAGGTAGTTGTAGAGAGCGATAAGGTCTCCCCTCAGCCTCCTCTTCTCCACACTAAACAACCCCAGCTCCCTCAGCCACTCCTCAGAAGACTTGTTCTCTAGACCCTTCACCAACTTTGTTGCCCTTCTCTTGACACACTCCTGCACCTCAATGTCCTTCTTGTAGTGAAGGGCCCAAAACTGCACACAGTACTCGAGGTGCGGCCTCACCAGTGCCGAGTACAGGGGCACCATCACCTCCCTGCTCCTGCTGGCCTCACTATTCCTGGTGGTTGTCAACCAACACTCGCAGGTCCTTTTCCTCCAGGCAACTCTCCAGCCACTCCTCCCCGAGCCTGTAGCGTTGCATGGGGTTGTTGTGACCCAAGTGCAGGACCCAGCACTTAGCCTTGTTGAATCTCATATATTTGGCCTCATCCTGTTGATCCAGCCTGCCCGCATCCCACTATAGATCTTTTCTACTGTGAAGTAGATCTAAATCCCCACACAACCTGGTGTCACCTGCAAACTTACTGAAGGTGCACTTGATCCCCTTATACAAATAATTGATAAAAGTATTAAACAGAACGGGCACAAATATTGAGCCCTGGGGAACACCACTTGTGACCAGTAACTGGCTTTAACTATTGTGCTTATTGCTCTCAGCATATCCACAGAGGCAGTCAGTCCATCATCAAAGGCATTAGGCTTGGTCAAGCAGGATTCTGCCTTGGTAAGTTCCTGCTGATTACTCCTGATGACCTTCTTTCCACATTTGAAAGCATATTCCAAGGGGACATGCTCAATGTTCTTTCCCGGTACTAAGGAGAGCTTGCATACCTTATAGCACCCTGGGTCCTCCTTCTTTCTGTTTTGAAAGATGTGCTTTATATGTCTTTTTCTCAGCTTCCAAGGGTCTCGCCAGGAACTTTCATAAAAGGTGAAGGAAGGGAAGGGGATACAGGTGTAAAACACTGATGGAGACCAGATGGGATACCTACACAACAGATATGTAGTCAGAAGAGAAAAAAAAAAAGAATGATGTCTATGAGAATTGTTACAAGGATTAAATATCAGTTTTATATGAAAACAAATATGTTTGTTCTACAAGATTTGCAAAGTGAAAAAGGAGAAACTTGCCACTATGATCCAGCGTCCCCATACTATAGATACACTATCGGTGTCTCTATTACTATAAAACTCACCATCAACAATTGTCCCTAAGTTATTGTAAATTCCAAGAATAACTTTGCAACAGGGTAGAAGAAGGAATACCAACAAATGAATTTTTGAATAACAGCTGAGAAAGATCTATCTGAATAAATTTCCTCCTTTCTATGAAGGTCTTAAAAGAGGAGAAGTTGAAGAGTAAGTTTCATTGGATAAGCAAAACAGTTTATAATCTCTGAAGTAGATGGCAGCAGTCAGCTGGTATTGCAAAATAAAAAATATCATCCTGTTTCAGAAATATTGTTTTCTTTTGGGCTTGATTTTTTATTCTTCAGACTGACTGAATGATCCAAAACCTATTTTAACAAAGAATCAGACTTCCCATTTCCTTCAGTGTGTTTTGAATCATGTCTTCAGTGAAAAAATTTCATTGTCCAAATAAATTAATATCTGAAATTTATAATTTTCTGGATCCAATGCATTATATATTATTGAAATGGGGTATTTAAGTGTACTTCTTGGAGTTACAATATACATTAAGTGACTCTATATTGGATTTTCATATCAAGACCTCAAGTAATGTTGGATTCAGGTTATTAACTTGGAAAAAACGCACATGAAGGGAATGTTTTAATAATACATGTTGCAATTTGTCATTCCTAAAATAGGTTAGAAGTCACGTCTGTTTAATTCCTCCTGATATGTTTACAAATGCATGAACAATCTAAGGGTTGCTTGGAAAAATTATTTTCCGATGAAGTACAGCACAGGATTTAAGATTTTGATGTTGTTATTTTGTAATCTAATTTATAGCCACAGAAATATTGAAATAATGTTAGGTGATAAAAATGTATTTTCATGATGTTTAGGGAGTGCCACAGAAAAAGAAATCACATGGCAATTATTTAAAATAGAATAGACTCACCCAGAAGGCCCCAAAAATCACAATTTTTATTTACACTTTGCTTCATTCAGATTTTCCACATAAAGCAGTTAAAAACAAGCAAAAAACCAAGCAGCCACATTCCCCTAATGTGGCTGTAACTGTGACATTTTAAAAATCCTGTTTTTTTTCTGGTCTATGTATATTTCAGAACGAGACAAGCTAGTGATTCCACTGATTACAACAGGCACACAGTGAACTAGCTGCATTGCACCATAGATGTCCACATTCGGTCAGGTCAACCTTATTGAAAGGTTCTGACAAAGACAGATATTGTAAAAGGAAGGAAGAACCATTGAGAAACACTTAGTGATTCTGAAGGCATGTGCAGACTATCCTAAATAAAAAAAAAAATAATGATTTTACAAAAACCAACAACCCAGAGAGTACCGTGTCATGGATGAATTCAGGATGTGAGATCAACCTGAACAGAAACTTGGTGAGATAAAATCTAGAAATTGTTTCTTAAGTGGGACTAGTATAGTGGGTGGACAATGATTTCTATTCTAAGGCTCCCTTTCTATGATACACATACCCAGCACACTCACACACACTCACAGTTTGGGCCCTAGGACCTCTAGTTCAACCTAAACCCGCCTGTAGACCTAGACACTGACTTCTGACCAGTCACTGTATTCAAGTCCTGACTGGAAGCATAACTTCCATGCATAGCAGTTCTTCCTTGGGTTCAGCTTTCTTCACAGTGCTGGGACACCCATGTGTTTTCCCATCAAGGAACTATAATCTTCACTACTTATTGTTTTCTAACTTAGTTGGCCTTGTTGGTCATGCCCCCCAGGCCAACCTGTTTGACTTTCTTCACATCTAAAGCCACTTAGCTGTTGCAATCTGAGCTACTGTCACTTTAAAATTTCCCAATCCAAATATGTAATACAGATGTAAAATTTTCAACAGTTCACCTGTGCTTCTTTTTTTCTTTCCCACACATGGCCAAATTGTTAAAAGAGGTCAGATGTAGTCCAGAGCTTTTGGCAAGCTTTCCCCATAAAAATTATCTGCCCTCCTTCATTTTCCTGGTGCCTACTGGAATCATATACAGACCTAAAGCTGTGCAGGTGCAGTCAAGGTTTCATTTATCTGGGCAATGATTTTGGGTAGGTTTCAACATGTGACACTGTGCAGTATGGGTGGAAGTATGAAAATTTAAAAAATATTGCTAGTTTTCCTATATATTATTGTTTTATTTGCTAGTTAAGTTAATTAAAACCTTATTATAGCAACCTGCTATCCTTCAGGAATGGATTGCTTCAGTGTGGGTCCCCTGTTCCAGCACCTGGAGCACGTCCTCACCCTCCTTCTTCATTAACTTTGGTGGCTGGACTGTTTCTCTGACATTTTCTTACTCTTCTCTCTCAGCTGGTCCTCAGCAATATTTTGCCTTTGTTAAATATGTTATCACAGAGACACCAACAGCATCACTGACTGGCTCAGCTTTGACCAGAGGCATGTCCATCTGGAACTGGCTTTGTCTGACATGGGTATAGCTCCTCACAGAAGCCACTTCTGCAGCCTCCCTCCCCAGTACCAAAACCTTGCCACGTAAATGCAATACAGGCATTTGCTATATACTCTTACAAATAAAAATTACATATGCAGACTGATAGCTTATGGTTTCTCATGAATACAGCTGATATGAACAACCACAGAACTGTTATTAAGTAACCATATCAAGTCACACCATAATTACAACCTGGGCAAAACCTGGCCACTCATGAAGACACAAAAACATATTGAAGGTCTCTGAAAACAACATGATTTGTGGATTTGGTTGTCTTGTTTTTTTATTTTTTTTGTTTGGTCGGTTTTTTAATTGTCAAAGCTCAACTGCATCTAAACCTTCACTACCTAAACTAGTGGAAGAATAGTGACTGGAACTCATAAACATACAAACAAACAACAACCTTTAGAGTGCAAAGTGACCTTTTGGTTGAAACAAGGTGTCTGAATCTAAAGTCATGAAGCGAGGCAACTCTTGTTGTAAAGTTCATATTTCCCAGGTCCTAGAACCGCACAGAAGTCACCACCCAGCATTATACAGAACAAAATACATCACATCCCAGAATAAGATCCAGTTGACTAAACCTGAGCATCTAGTATTTGCTGAGATGCCCTAAAGTATGCCGTCTGGCCTTTGGTTAATTTGCAGAAGCACATGTCTTTCTTATTGGTCAAGTGTCCCAATTGTGAAGCTCATGTGGAAGTCCTGAATGCCTTAAGGCATCTCATATAACATTGCATTCCTTTGTCTGGGTAAATGAGAATAAAGTTCCAGAAGACTGGCACTTAAAAGTTAGATTTTCAGCTGCTAAAATATTTCACTAAATCTGTATTAGTGCCTGTAAATATATTAAAAACAACAGAAGATACAACATCAGTGTAAACAAGCTGTTTTAAAAATCATTATGTTTTATAAAACAGAAAAAAAAGTAAGCTGATTTAAGTGTTTGTTATTCTTCAGTAGTGCTTTATTTTGAAAAATATATAACTCCTGTGGTAATTTTTGTGGTTTCTTTTATGTTCTTTTCCAGAGCATCATAAAATTCAGGAAAAAAACCCTCATCTATCATGCAGTCTTATCACTCCAGATAAAACTGCTTTTTCACTGAGGTGGTTTTTTATGGTTTCATTTTTTACACAGGTTCCCACATATCCACTCTCCATTGTCTCTGGTTCATAAGGTTTATACAGTCCACTGCTCTGTGAGGATTGTGTTGTTGAGGGTAAAGTAAGCATCCAACAAAGATACAAGTTTCAAATTCAAGTCAAAACTCCTTTAAAAAGTAAACCATCTCTGCTTAGCTCTGGTGAGACCACATCCAGAGTACTGTTTGCTGTTCTGGGCTCCCCAGAGAGACGCACACATCCTGTGAGTCCATCGACAGTTCATGGACTTGAGGAAAGACTGAGGGAGCTGTGACTGTTCAGCCTGTGCAGCCTGGTGAACAGAAGGCTCTGGGCAGGATCTCATCAATGTATTTAAATACCTGAAGGGATAGTGCACCGAAAACAGAACCAGGCTCTTTTCAGTGGTGCCCAGTGAGAGAACTAGAGGCAATGGGCACAAACGGAAACACAGGAGGTTCCATCTGAACATCAGGAAACACTTTTTTACTGTGAGGGTGACTGAGCATTGGTACAGGTTGCTGAGAGAAGTTGTGGAGTCTCCATCCTTGCAGATATTAATAACCTGAATGGACACAGTGTTAGTGAAAATTAGTGGAAAGAAAGTGAACATCAGGTAAACTTACAGGTATTGTAACCTCAAAGGACACTAAGTAAGCTATAGTATTAGGACAAAACTAAACTGGACTTTTATCAAACATAATGTCACTGGTGAAGAAGTTACAAAATGCTATCTAGAGTGAATTGTTTTCTCAGCGTCAATTGCGAATGTTCTATGATGGTATAACATAAGAAGAAACATCATTTAAGAGCTTATTAAGAAAGTTCACAAGCTAGTGCTAGTGCCAGAAGACGCCCATAAAATCTCAGCGATTTTTCTAATGGCAGCTGTATATCACTCCTGACACAGTAGTGGGTTTAAGTGGGTTTGTAGATCTACATGACCAGAAGGAAACTACTTCATCTAGTAGTTCAATATATTTTTAATTTAGTCTGAAAAAGTGTCTCCAAAGGTGATTTAGACAGATTGTAAAACAAATTTTGTAAGAAGTTCATTATAATGAAATGAAAATTATAATAGAGTTTTAAACTGACAACGTATTAAAATTAATGCAATAATGTGATGGCAGTGATTAAGATGGCAGGTAGATTTATAGGACAGTTTACACATGGAGTGAAGTTTTCTAAAGAGTAAGCATTAAAGTGAAAAAACCGAGAAAAGTACATTGTGGATAAAAAAATCTGCACAGCAGTAACACTTCTAGTCTTCAAAGAAATTTAAGGTGAGGTATACAAAGGTAGTACACTTTTTCTAACATTTATGTTAATTGAAAAAGAAAAGTAAGTAGTAAAACTACTTAAAAAGCAGTTGGAATTTTAATGAATGACTCTGCAGCTGTGCTTGGACAAAGCTTGTACCTTGAAATGGGAATTCAGCAATGATTACAAAGCTACCCCCACAATCTTTTTTTTTTTTTTTTTTTTTTGTTAAGAATTAATTACTTGGAGACAAATTACAGTTCAGCAGAATTTTTAAAAGCTCTTTGATGGCCTAATCCTAATTCACAAAAGTCAATGTGAACAGTGATAGGTTAAGACTGAGTATTTTGAAATGGTTAATTACTTAATGAGTTGTCAGAAAACACAAAATGAGACACTGAAAGAAAACATCCATATGCCTCTTTTTTTTCTTATATGATTGAAGTAAAGCAGGGCAGCTGAGAGTTGCAGTACAGTCACTGTCAGATCTATATTAAAAATCGAACGGTATTCATGTTTGAGTTAACATAATTAGACCTTATTGTTGATTTCAATATTCTGTTCATTTTCCAATGTGCAAGACAGTAGCAGCTGTGAAAAAAAGATCCAAAGAACTTCCGAAGCTAGACACAGTTTCTGCCATTATAGAAACAGGGCAAAATTTTATCTGTGACATTATCAAATTTCAGGAAGAAAATATTCCTTTGGTTTTCTAGTTTTATATTGAGGAGAAATTTCCATGGTTGTCAGTCATCTGTTTAAGAGAATGAGTCATAATCAGTACTCCATCCAATTATTATTGGAAGTATAAATGATAGATTTAATTATATAATTTTACTAAATAAGATGATTCCTTCCAGCTTGTACTGATAATAGTAATATTGAAATAATGCCTAGATATCTCAGTATGAGAATCGTGCTCTGTGTTTAGTACAATGCACATGTGTGAAAGAAAAAGAGAGAGTTTTTTGGCTCTCTCATGCAGAATTTTGTATGTCTGTTTTTGAAATAACATTACCCATTAAATTGTATTCTTAAGCAATTTTCCATTTGTTTATGTGTACAGATTTCTGATTTTTTTAAAAAGTAGTACTAAATCATAGTTAATACACACTTGTGCAAACTTAGAAGCAGTAAGAATGTACAAAGAAATATTTAAGGCAGATTTTGGTTTCATAATACCAAAAATTTCAGTGTTTCTGTCTGACAGCATAATCCTCTATTTCCCAAATATGAGTGGAAATAAAACCAGGAATAAATGATAATAAAACATCAAAAGTAAGAAGAAGAGAAATGAAAGTCTCTGAATTATTTTGAAATGTTCACAGAAACTTTATCTATAACTTCCAAATACTATGTTGATGAAACACAGTTACTAAACCCCCAATAAATATAGGTAAATAAAAATCTGTGTTACCTTCTCTTGAAAAACCAATCATTAGTACTTTGCAAAAGGAATTTTGCTGAAATGCAGACAAGGGTGGAAAGAAAATGAATCCAAGGCAAATTGATTTTCTGTAGTTAAAGAGCCACATACACCGGGAAAATGCCAGCAGCTGCTTTGATGCAGGGGATGTTCTATCTCTCTAATTCTCAAAGTGACAAAATTCCAGTGATCCTTATAATCCTTAAATTATACTGCAGATATTTTTGGCTAAGTTTCTAGTTTTGAAGGAGTAGATTATTATGGGTGGTGAAAAAATTTTTGTGTTGGCTGGTCAGTTAGATGCTTAAGATCAGAAAATAGAGAGCAGATATTTTGAAACATTATTCCAATAAATAATAATAATAAAAAACCCCAAACAAACCAATCAAATCAAAACCAGACAAAAAAAATCCCCTGGCAAAATCTCAGCAGGAGTTCATGTGAGAGAAATACTGCAGTGTTTACCTTCAGACTGAACAGGATAAGCACTAAAAGAAAGATGTTTCCAAACTAGTTGATGTGAGTTGATTTGATTAATAATTAAATAAATTGTACCAGAAAAAAAACTCATTGTAATATTCCTCCACAAGGTAAAAGCTCCTGATTAATACAGATATTTTTCAAAGACAAGACAGTCTGAACTGTGGATATTCAACTTTACAGTCTTCAAATATATACTCAGAGCCCAACTGCAGCCTCTCAGGGCTGCAGCTGCCAAATTGGATGAAAAAATAGTTGTATCTAAAAACAAATATCAAGAACATTATTGAAAAATATAAATGTGCATTCAGATATTTTGATATCAATTTTAAGAAAATTGCTTTCATATTGGGAGGGAGAATTGGGAGGATAGGAAAGTCATTTATTTGAAAGGTATTTTAAAATGACAAAAATAGGGAAGTGTTCTTTATTTCTCTACTGTATTCTCTACAGTAGAAAAGTTACTCTGACAAAAAATAGTTGTAGTGATTAGATATAATAAGATGGAATATATAGATCTAATTATTAGAAGTTATTAATATTAACTGTGGTAATTATGGTGAAGAACTGTGCTGAGTTACTTATTTACTTGATTTGAAAATGACAGAGAATAAAAACAGCCTGGAATTTCTAGAGCAGAGTCTTGCTCTTTGAAAGATTGGTTACATTAATACTCTTGAGTGCTATGTGTTGCAAGGCTCTCCTAAGATGAGGAATCAGACACTTCTGAGTGCTATTGCAGAGATCACTGGAAGTTATCTCAGAGAGTTATTTTGGCTATCTGCTCTTTTTGGAAGACATGAACGATCTGGTGTAGCAAGGGCACTGGAGCTCAGCAAAAAGGCAGTGGAAGAGCTCCTAAGAGTTAGCATTCCAGCAACAACTAACTACAGCAAGTGTTCTAGCCTGGACGTCACTCTCCAACCCACTTCATTCTGTGTAGGTGGATTTCCAAGTAGGAGTGATGTACAGAAGATGGAATCCACAAACAAAATGGAAAATGTTCTGAGAACAATATCAATGATTTATATATCTTCTGGTTTATTTCTGATCATTTACCTGTTTTGCTTTTGTTGTTGTTTTTGCTTTGACCTATTTTATTTCCATTGTTAATATGGCACTGATAGTCACTGGTGAAATCACCACTGACTCTTAAAGAGTAATGTAATCTAATTTTATGAAGTATCTGTCACCACAGGGAACCAAGAAAATAGTATGTATCTTTTTCTTTTAAAGTGGGCACATAGAAATAATTTGGAAAGAAAGAAGTTTAGTTATCTGTAAGTAATTACCAGAATTATTTTCCTTGCCTTGCCTTGCCTTGCCCATTTCCTTGCCCCCCCTTTTTTTTAAGGAGAGTTTATCCTCCTTCTCTAGAAAGATGTACTCCTTTAACTATTCCACAGTCTATGGATGAACAGTATTTGTCATGTATTTACTCAAGATGAATAGAGGCTTGGAAAAGAACAAAACAAAAGTGGAGCTGGCTGTTGCCTACATATGCACTCCTTCTCTTGTACGTTATTTATGTAATGTGTATATACACACACACTACATTTATATACATGCATATACACTACATATGTATATATAAAGTGTGTGTAGTATATCTACTACATAACGTGTACATGCAGTATATGTATTTATTATATGTATGATACATAACGTGCATATATACTATAGTATAGGAACAATAAAAGTTTTTTTGGCCTTAATATTTAAATTGTCTGCTTTTTATAAGCATTGATCTGATTTTGCATTACTTAGGTGAATTTATTCTAATTCAGTGATATTCAGTGAAGTTACATGAATTTTAAATCAGCATGAAATTAGAAAGTTCTCTTTATAATGAAAGATTTTAACAAAAACAGATTCTGTGTGAATTCATCTCCCTCTTCATTCTTTCATTTCCACACCTGCTGTTCACATTACCTCTGACTCCTTTTCTTCTTTCATCACTGTTTGTTTCAAGTAACTTATTTTTTATCATTTTACAGTGCTGTATAATACATTTTCCATTGCTTCATCAGCTTCCTTCAAATTAGTAATTTCTTTCACATTCTTTCTCATCTCAGTAGAAGCACACAAGTCTATGAATCTGCCTAACAGAATCCCTCTTGAATGGCATCTTTTCACCCCATCGCACTTTCACTTTTGTGGTGGGCTGACCTCAGCCAGCAACTAAGTGCCCAAGCCTCTTGCTTACTCCCTGTTCCCAGAGCAACGGGGGAAAGAACTGTAAGAGCAAAAGCAAGAAAAAATTGTGGATTGAGATAAAAGCAGTTTAACAAATGAAGTAAGGAGAGGGAAAAAAAAAACAAGTGATGCAGATGCAATCACTTACCATCTCCCACCAGCAGACTGATGTCCAGCCAGTCTCTGAGCAATGGGTATCTTGGAAAGACTACTCCTCATTGTCATTGCTAGGAGTGATGTTACATGGTATGGGATATCCCTTTGGTCATTTGGGGTCAGATGTCCTGGCTGTATCTCCTCCCAAACTCTTGTTCACGCCCAGCTTTCTCACTGAGGGGGCAGACTGAGAAACAGAGAAGGCCTTAATGCTGTGCAAGCACTACTCATCAACAGTTAAAACATTGGTGTGTTAGGACCACTGTGTTTAGCCACAAGTGGGAACCACAGAAAAATATGGACTGCATTAAGAAAGTTAATCCCATCCCAGACAGACCCAGTACAATGTTTTACCTCTAAACTTGGTGAAAGGATTGTATCTTATAATTGCTGTAAGTTCCCTTGCGACATGCCTCCTTGGTAATTTCCAGAATGAATTCTGTTCTGTTAAAACTTGATCCTACTAAAAGAATGGCCTCCCTTAGTATCTTTTATGTATTTTGTTCCACTACTTTTGATTGTATTCTTTATGCTCCACATTTTTTTCCCCTTGGTTGTATTTCATTATTGCTTCTCCTCTCACTTTTGATTCCTCCCACAGAGAAAGCTGGGGCTGTTGAAAGATACTGTTCTCCCCTTTGAAAACTAGTATAGCATGGAGTTCTACCTCTCATGCAGAAACAATGTCTTTCTCTATTGTATACTCTCCTTCTTATATGCCATAGCAACCATTACAATGTCATGCAGTTTGTACTAGATGTCAAGAAGCAAGACCGATGAACTTAGTTTTGTAATTGCATTGAGCAGTTTAGATTTTGTGCAAGAATGCTAGCAGAGAGAATCCAGGAGTCGTTGTTTCCAGACAAATGGCTCTACTAAATAGTACCTCATATGTGTGCATGTGCATCTTTCATCTCATCCTATGACTTTGGCATTTTTGAAGCTGTATCACTGAGCAGCAAAAAAGTGCCTGAAAACGTTTCCCCATCCTTTATCTGGACAAGGCTATACCCTGATGAATTATGAAATTATCAGAGAAATTGGGAACTATTGATTATAACCCATGAGGAGGAAACTGAAATTAACTGATATACCACTTGGATGAGTGTTTCAATCCCTGGACATTATTGTGCATTATTAAAAATGTGCAAAGCATGAAGTTATACAGCTCCTCCCCCCACTTGAATAATGGCAGCCTAAGAGAGGGCTGTAAGAGTGCTAGTCCTCTGCATAAATGTGAATTTAATCTAAAGCCATCTGGCTCAAAAATGTTCTTAAATTCAGAACAGATAGTATAAGGTGTAGTTATGTTAATTTCAAGACTTTTCAGTACTTAGCAGTAGAGCTATCAGAAATATACTATCTGGGAACATTATCATGTTCTAATCTTGAATGAACAAAGCTTCAACAAATTAATGTATTATTCCATTGAACTGAGGAGAGGCACTGTACTATGAAAGACTTTCAAATTTGTAATGCAAATTAGACAAAGGCAAACCAGGCTTAAACATACCTCTGAAACAGATGACAAGTTATGCTTTCCCAAATATGCAATGTATTTCAGTATATTCTCACTGTTTTCATTATGAGAAACAAAAATCCTGCAGTCATGGGTGAGAGCTGAGAGCTTGTAGCATCTTCTGTCCTCTTTTCAGAAACTGTAGACTTTTCTTTTGTCTTGTTTGGTTTTGTTTTGCTTTGTTTTGTTTTGTTTAGCAGTTTTTACCACAAAAGTGAAGCTTGTCCTTTCAATAGCAAGAGCCCTTTTACCTCCACTCCTCCAAAATCTTAATATAGTTTCTCTCTAAGCCTGGATTCCAGGCACTGATGGACTATACAGGTGATCTGCTTCTGCCCTCCACACTTTTTAGTAGAAATTATTTCCTTTGTCAAGAAAAGCATAAGACAAAGTTTGCTTAATATCTTTATGCCTAAATGCTGATGATCCTAATGATTGATCTGTAAATAAACAGACCTGTTATACACTATTTTTGTTGTTAGTAACAGGCCATAAGATTTTTAGGGAATTTGCAAGGTCTCAGGACTAAGGCTTTTCAGGCTTCCTTAGTTTTAGCTTTTCTTGACATGCCCAGAGCTTCGTTTACTTGGTTTAGCTGTGACAGCAATTTCCCTAACTGACCAGGAGTTTAAGGCTAATTTTTACAGGATGTGGCATAGAGAGGAACAGGCACAAGATGATAAGAGGTGAGGCAAGTGCTTGGCCTTGGAGATGCTACAGCTATAAACAACTAACCCATGGTTAGTTAAAGATAAGCAGACTGGGACCTGTACAAGACTGGTTTTAGGGGTAAAAAAGAGAACAAATAAATACTGACATATACATAAGGCACCATGTACAATAAACGCAAGTATAATGAGAAGCTCACACCTTTGACACTGTCTCCCACAGCATTCTCCTGGAGAAACTGGCTGTTCATGGCTTGAACAAGTGCACTCTGCGGTGGGTTAAAAACTGGCTGGACGGCCGAGCCCAGAGAGTGGTGGTGAATGGAGTCAAATCCAGCTGGTGGCCAGTCATGAGTGGTGTTCTCCAGGGCTCAGTGTTGGGGCCGGTCCTGTTCAATGTCTTCATTGATGATCTGGATGAGGGGATTGCGTGCCCCCTCAGTAAGTTTGCAGATGACACCGAGCTGGGTGGAAGTGTTGATCTGCTGGAGGGCAGGAAGGCCCTACAGAGGGACCTGGACAGGCTGGATCAATGGGCCGAGGTCAATTGTATGAGGTTCAACAAGGCCAAGTGCTGGGTCCTGCACTTGGGTCACAACAACCCCATGCAACGCTACAGGCTTGGGGAAGAGTGGCTGGAGAGCTGCCTGGAGGAAAAGGACCTGCGGGTGTTGGTTGACAACTGCCTGAACGTGAGCCAGCTGTGTGCTCAGGTGGCCAAGAAGGCCAACAGCATCCAGGCTTGTATCAGGAATAGTGTGGCCAGCAGGAGCAGGGCAGTGATTGTGCCCCTGTACTCAGCACTGGTGAGGCCACACCTCGAGTACTGTGTTCAGTTTTGGGCCCTTCACTACAAGAAGGACATTGAGGTGCTGGAGCATTTCCAGAGAAGGGCAACAAAGTTGGTGAAGGGTCTGGAGAACAAGTCTTCTGAGGAGCGGCTGAGGGAGCTGGGTTGTTTAGCCTGGAGAAGAGGAGGCTGAGGGGAGACCTTATCGCTCTCTACAACTACCTGAAAGGAGGTTGTAGCACGGCGGGGGGTCAGTCTTTTCTCCCTAGTAACAAGTGATAGGATGAGAGGAGCAAATGTCCTCAAGCTGCGCCAGGGGAAGTTTAGGTTGGATATTAGGAAACTCTTCTTCCCTGAAAGGGTTGTCAGGCACAGGAACAGGCTGCCCAGGGAGGTGGTGGAGTCTCCATCCCTGAAAGTATTTAAAAGACATGTAGATGTGGTGCCTGAGAATATGGTTTAGTGGTGGACTTGGCAGTAACAAGTTAGCAGTTGGACTTGATGATCTTAAGGGTCTTTTCCAACCTTAGTGATTCTGATTCAATGAATGAAAAGTGTAAAACTGTGTAAACAAACATATGAAAATGACCCTAGTGGATCTTAGAGTGACAATAAATAAACCATCAACGTGAACAGCACATTCCAGAAGACTCCAGATGCTGACAACTTGATGTAGGACCTACCACACGACCAAAATAAAAACATCAGCCTTGGGGCACTCTGGGGACAATGGAAGGATAAGCATAACACAAGCAAAAGGGTAGGAAAAAAGTCTGCATATTACTATTTTAATTATTATGCTTCCTTTTCTGTAAAAATTAGATCTAGATTTATAGTGATTCATTATTTAGATTATCAAGATTTGTTTTATACTGACAATGAATTTTTTTCTCTCCCTCCGTATACATGTAAGGTTTGCTTCCTATTTTCCCATAAACATTATTTTGAGCATAATACTTATGCCTTTTACAAGATTCCTTAAGAAAACATTTAAATACTAAACTTCTTATTCCAAACTATTTGTTCATTTGTTTTACTTGGGTTTTTTTTTCCAGCTTCTTACTCCCAACAACCACACTTTCTACCACCTTCTCTTTACAGTCATTTTCCATAGAAATACCTTTTTCCTAGGACTGGTTTCTGAAAGACCCTTAAAGGCCATTGAAAGAGAGAGCATAGATCTCCAGGTCTCTTCTTCTGAGTAAAAGAAAATATTTTTCTTCAAAATTCCCAGTTTAGAACATATCCACAATTCCCTGGCATCTATACATTGTTCTATTATTTTCTTTTGAAACTGGAGTCCGTTTTAAAAAGCCATAACAAACTTTATTGGTAATGCAAGTTAACATGAAATAAAGCTCCCAAGTGTAGTTTATTTGGGTATTGCTAGTGACAGATTCCAGCTGTGGCTGCACAAATGAGTACCAACCATGAAGCAATGGAAAGAGCACACAGTTCTACATCAGGCAGTACATGTGGCTACAGGAGACAGGTTCTGTATCCTTTTTCTTCGCTCTTGTAACATAATATTCCTTCAAAACAATTCAAGTTACAGTGTCATTTTCCTCCATTCACCATCCTTTTGTCTTTATTACGTAGGATGTCTGTTCTTATGCAGTCCAACCTCCCTAACACTTGGTGACCTATTCCACTCTTTTGCATGCTTCTGCAACACTGATTCCACAGTCTGGATTTAAAAGAAATATCTGCAGTGGTAGCTTTACAGAAACCTTTCTCTTTGTGTTTAGAAATAGATGGAAGTCAGTGCTATATTTTGCCTATCCACAGGCTTGGCACATACAAGACTTGGAAACCGTTCCTGGATCTCCTTGCAGGCAAGTAAAGTGCTGAAGGATCCAAAAGCTAGCCCCCATCTTTGCCTGTGGGCAGGAACTGATGAAAGCCTGAAGACAGTATTTGATTCTGACTCCATATTTTGAATCACAGGAGCCCTCATCTTGTGTTGCCTTCCCTGAGCTGACAGCAGAGTCAACTCTTGACTCTGCTACGATCGCTCTGAGGTTGTCATAGTACCACTGGTATTACACTTTTGAAATGTAGGAAACCTCTCTATAAAAACTGTGGTGATAGTAATTTGCCATTGTGGATCAGATCTAGAAGAGTCAGGCTACATATAAACTCAGCATAAACTGAGAGTAGGAGGTAGATATCTAAATACACATGCATATGTTCTGTCTTTCGGAATAAAGGTAAAAATACAAGGTTGTGCTCATTTTTCAATTTGGGTAGCATATGACAATAAAAACAGTGGTAAGATTGATAATTTCTGAAAACAGGATGAATAATTAGAATAGGGAGGAAAATATTTCTTAGGTTAAAGTTTTGGAGAAGATACCTTGTATCAGTTTTACAGCTTATGACACTTATAAGTCCTTTGTGAAAAATCAGTGCACAGGACTTCCAGCTGTGACCCACCAAGATGTAACTTCTCTGCATTATATTTTTATGATTATATATTTATGTGGAATAAGGTAATTGAACAGATTTATCACTTTCCCAAATCATGAGGAAAATAAAGACTAGTAAGATTAGTTAGATTTTATTTTATAATTCATGGGTTCATGCAATTTCAAGATCAATCATGAAATAAAGGAGCCTATTAGCTTGCAGTGAATTTCGCTTTGCTAGAGGGGATATTTCAATAGCCTCACTCTTAACTTTAAAATATTTATTAATCATATGAACTCTAATTAAAGCAGTAGAATAATGAATTACATGCAAACAAACAACTGTAAAAAAAAAGTTCTAAAAGCTATCGTAAAACCCATAGCAATTGCTTTAAAGATGACTGCCAAACAATCATGCACACATATGAGTGATTAAACAACAATAATCACAAATGGAAACTCCAAAAAAACCCCAATTTAAATTCCTAAAGTGTGATTTAGAGCCTACATTCAGAAGTATAATCCACCAAAACCAAATAAAATCCGATTAAGGGTCCAGGAGGCTGATATCTGTCCAAAAAGCTATAGTGGTTCATATTCTGCAATATTAATTCTGAGCATCGCTGTCTTTAAAGAACTGAATATCAAAATATACCTTTTGCTTAAGGTTACTTGGGATCCAGACACTAAGCTTGTCTAAGTTATTTAACAGAGGTTACATCAGCTTTAAACACAAAGCATAGGCCAATAATTTAAAAGCTTGTTCTGAAAAAGTGTTTTACAGGCTCACTTGTGCCTACAAAAACATGAAACTGTTTTTCCCCATAAAGTGTCTTAAATGCCAGGAAACATCTGTTGCTTCTTTATTTTAAATTGGGACAATATAAAACATATACCTAGGCAAGAAAAAGCCTGATTGTAACCTAGCTGAAAAGGAATTCCCTTAAAAGTTGTGATCCATTACTATAATCCCAGTTTGCCCAGTTTCTACTTTCTATTTCTGGTTTTATCCAACTTGATATGAAATAAATAAACGGTCCTGGAAGAAAAGAACTGAATAGAAGATCCCCTGATGCTTACAAAAACCCTGATAGTCTTAGCTGCTCCATGTGTGCTGTACCCCTGCCCCTGCTCGCTGCTGCTGTACCATGGGGCAGCCAGTGGTGCCCAGCCCTGGTGCCAACACAATGTCTCAGGATGGAGAAGGAAGGGATTGTCTAACCCTGAATGTTGCATTCTTTGCAGCAGCGGTGACTCCCTGGGAAACTCCCCTTCCCTGCTTCTCCTGAGGAAGCCTGAAATGGTCTCTTAGACCCAAAGGGACTTTGGAAGGGAAATACAACTCCAAAGAAGATGGGTAGGTATTAGAAGAGCCACAATTAAAACTCAGTCTTTAGGTTATTCTGAAAACAAAACAAAACAAAACAAAACAAACAAAAGCATAATTTGGAATGTAGGAGTGTAAAAAAAATTAGACTAACAATACATTTTTAGCTGCATATTTATATTATGCTCCCTTTGGCTCATAATACCATTTCAGGTATAAGAGTGATCTCTTTCTGACCTACACATTTTGCAGACCTAAATATACACTGGTCAAGCTGCTGTAGGAAAACGGCAAACTCATCCAGGATACCCACAGGCTTACAGCTGTGATATTTTGCTGGTGCATAAGATATAGAGATGCAAAACTCCTCAGTGAGGCAGACATAAAGCCCAGGGCTCACCACCAGGTTTTGGGCAACTGTTGAAATTATCATGCAAGTAGGTTGCCCCTTCTGTGTTTAAATACCAAAAATTGCTGAATGGAAGTGAGAGAATTTACACCTTGAATCCCAGTTTCACAAAGTTGTTCAGCTTTAGCTGCCAATGAGGACTCAAAGCCATGCAAAATACAGTATTTCAGGTGTACTTAAACACTGTTTTTGTGCCCCCCGACCTAGATGCCTTTAAAGTACAGGATATGCCAATGCTTTACTCAACACTTTAGGGATTCCATTTATGGAGATGTCTACCTGAGCTCATTTTTTTTCAGAGCTGAGAAGACTGTGCTGATGTTCCATAGTTTACTTAGGTGTCCAGAAGTCAACAAGATTAATTTGCAAAGATTTGGAATGTATAACGCACAGAGGGCTAAGAAAAGAAATAGCAGAAACTTGAAACTCATTAGAGCTTTCTTACATATAGTAACGGACATGGCTACAGTAATGCTATGGTAACTATCTGGGTGACTAGCAACATTCGGTATAGTCCAGTCAACACCAAACTAATGCTATCATTTGGTTACCTGACAGCAGCCAAATATATATAATGATCTTGAAGTGACTACATAGCATGGGTAAAAGCTTGCATTTTGGAGACATTCTGATCTATCAATTTATCTTTTTTCACTGGCTAAAATGAGTGATTGCTTGTGACAGTATTAACACAGCTACCCATCACAGGTCTGAAAGCCTTGATTTTAATTTATATTTGTTTCATCCCTAATATTTATTTTTCTAGGGATAGTTGAAATAAAAGGTATTTTATCTCTTCATATTCTTGGTTGCTATTCTACCCACCAATCTGTACCTCTCCCCAGAATTAAGAGCAGCTAATCAAGAAAACAAAACTAGTGAAATGGCTAAGATCTCAACATCCAAGATTAAACCGACTTCAAAGGAAAGTAATTATCTAAAATGTTGAAGTGAAAGCAAAAAAACAAATAAAACCCCTGCAAACCTTAACCTCAGGAGTGAATCCAGAAATAACATGAACTACACTTCAGAATTCAGGGTCAAGAATTAAATTATGGAGCTTGGTTAAAAAATTATTAGACAATCTGTGGTTATAAATCAATATCACATAAATAGAAAGTTTCCAAAACCATAGAAGTACATTTAAAACTTAGAATTACTAATGTATTTTGCACCTAATTTCTTGTTAGTTTTTTGTTCATTTGTATGTCTTGTTTGTTTAGTACAAAATATTTAGAAAAAAAAGTATAGACAAAAAAAGAAAGAAATATAAAGTTCCCCTCTTCGGTAAACACTTTAACATAAAAGTATTCCTAAATAAGAGTCAAAAATAACTAAATTAACAGCATAAGTGGAAATACACAGATTAAATGAGTTTTCAAGAGAAACCAGAATTCATATTAATGCAATCATGTTAAGAATAACACTGACAAATCATTCTCAGCCCCTGTTCGTTCACAGCTGAAACGCGCAGATATTCAGTTACTTCATTAACCTCCATAATTTACTCTTAAACACGTCTTTCACAGGGGCAAAGGGTGGAGTCTGCAGCAGACGTGCAAGTAGGAATAGGCTGCAATGGTGACCTGTGGGGGAAGCATCATGGGCTGCAGTGTTCCTGTTAAAATGGGGTCCAGCCTGTCTTTAGGCAAAGGAAGACAACAGTGGAAAATATTAATTGTGCACCAAAACTTAACTACACTATATCCAATTTGATCCAAGCAGAGAAACAACTGGGGCTCTTGCTCAAATGTATCTAACAAAGACATTGGCAGCTGTTAAAAGCTGGAGAGAAATGCCCTGGGAGGCATTCCATGAAGTCCCTAAAGGCACTGGGATCTGTGGGTTACCCACATCAGGGCAGAGATGCCCCTGTGGGACCGCAACCCATGGGCTACTCAGACCAGGCAGGGGCACTTAGGAATGGAGCAGGAGGAATCATTAAAAGCAGAGACACATACCACCTCAACCTTCTATGCTCTACATCACCTGGCTGGATGAATTGGACAGACTGAGTGTAAACTATGGTGAAAAGAAGTAACATTGAGACAGGAGAGAACAGGTGCTTATGTGTGTGCATGCAGTGACAGGTTAGTGGTTGGACTTGATGATCTTAAGGGCCTTTTCCAACCTTAACAATTCTATGATTCTATGTGTGAAAGTATATGTGTGAAGCATATGTTGGTGCTCTCTTTTTTCCCTAAAGACCTTAATCAGTGATCAACAGTTTCTATTGGATGGCAATAAATTTTTAGGTAAAACTCCCCTATCCTAGGATTTTTTTTTTTGCCTGTGACAGCAATGCATAGAAAATACATCATCACTTTGGTATGGCAATTGCATAACATGACTCTAATGTACACCTACCACCTATTGGCTATCTTCGCTTTATTAGCTTAAATTAAATATAGAAATATCTTTAAACTTGATTCAGAGATACAAGCACAGAAATATTCAGAATAAATATACACCCTTTATTTCATTGTTTAAGGTAATCATTTGAATACATGCCTTTTAGTAAACTAACAAACAGATAAGAAACCATCAGTGTAGAACTTAAACACATGTCTATACAATTGGTTACTTAATTACTGGTCCTGGACAGGGAACAGTATTTGATTAAACTTTCTAATAAAACTGTTTCATAAAAAGAACAACATTATTTTAAACTTTGCTGTAATGTAAGTCACTAAAAATACTTCAAAATTTAGTGTGCCACTTTATAAGCAGAGACACTCATAAATTGTCAGTACATGTATATTCTCATTACATTAATCAGAACCAATGAATCGATCATTAACACCTTACTAGACTGAACTCTGTAATAATTTTTTTATTATTTATATAGCCTACAATGTTTTATATCATAGACATTATATATATATAATAAATATAAAAGTATGATATGTATATGTGTATATATTTATATATTGTTATATATTTACATAAATTAAACTATTATTTTATATATATTTATATGAAAAAATGTGTTTATAATTTAAATACATAAATAAGTATATTTCAGTTCAATGTTCTATCACCCAGCCAAACTGATTTTTAAAAAATGGAAGTATAAAATGATAAATTTATTAAGTTTGACTCTTGTGCTTGTATTTAAATATTTACATGACTGTACTCTGAGATTAATTTTACATCAGTCATGTTTAGTCATAGTACTTGTGTCGTGGTTTAACCCCAGTCAGCAACCAAGCACCACACAGACATTCGCTCACTCCCACCTGGTGGGATGCGGGAGAGAATCGGAAGAGTAAAAGTGAGGCAACTCATGGGTTGAGATAAAGACAGTTTAATAGGTAAAGCAAAAGCTGCGCGTGGAAGCAAAGCAAAACAAGGAATTCATTCACTCCTTCCCATGGGCAGGCAGGTGCTCAGCCATCTCCAGGGAAGCAGGGCTCCATCACGCGTAACGGTTTCTCAGGAAGATAAACACCATCACTCCAAACATTACTCCCTTCCTTCTTCTCCCAGCTTTATACTCAGAGCGTGACATCATATGGTATGGAATATCCCATTGGTCAGTTTGGGTCAGCTGTCCTGGCTGTGTTCCCTCCCAGCTTCTTGTGCACCCGGCAGATCATGGGGAGCTGAAAAAGTCCTTGACCAGTGTAAGCGCTACTTGGCAACAACTTAAACATCTCCACATTATCACCGCTGTTTCCAGCACAAATCAAAAACACAGCCCCATACTAGCTACTATGAAGAAATTTGACTCTATCCCAGCTGAAACCAGGACAACTTGGCATTTTAGAACACCAGCAGAGTGTCTTAATACTTTACTTTTAAAGATTAATTTTTTCAAGGAAAAATTGGCTTCTTTGAAATATTGGGCATTCTTAAAAATCTTTTGCAAAAAATGTGTTATCACCCTGAGAAAATGAAAAAATATCAGATGAGACTTTCAGGTTTTGAAATTAAATGTTTCTTTTAAGAAGAAAAAGAAACCATGGGGTGTTTGGGGCTTTTTGTTAATTTATTTATAGGGTTTAGTTTTACAATTATTTCTCTCAGGAGAATAAATTTTGTCATCATCTGGAGCAATGAAAGCATTTGGCCATCTAAATAATGACCTTACCCCTTTTAGATATTAATTTCCAGTTCTCTTGATCACTGTGTAATGAAATTTCCTTTTGACTCTTTGAGGGCCTATATATTTTCCTATCCACTGGGACATATAATTACACATTTTTAGCACTATGCAGCCTAACTTTGTGTACAAAACATCAAAGACAGCACACTATTTTTAGTGTGACTTTTATCTGGAATAAATAGAGCCTTCAGTGTGACATCAGAATGAAGAATATTGGACATATTTTGATAATATAAACATGGGGGTGTTCTTGTATTGTTTTTATGTGATCAGCTTCTGGGTTTATTTTTATTATGAGCATCACTTGAGCTGCACATGATAACATTTTGTCCTGCCTTGATAAGAGAATAACAACAAAACGGTATCCTAAAGTACAGGCACGGCAAGATGAGGCCATCTTTACTATTCTTCCTGCAGGGTGAAATTTTCTTCCTGCTGCTAGACCTTGTTCTTAACTGGTGATGAATTAGAGGGGGAGAATCCTGCAGGAGTGTACTGGTATCAAGGAAAAATTCTGTTGTTATGCAAGATATCCTACCTTTTGTTGCTGTATATCTCTCTTGTAAATTAAACTTCTAATAAGTGTTTTAACCCTTGCTAAAGACAGGCAGGAACCTCTCTCAACTGAGATCCTTCCCATGTGCTGTTAAGAGCTGAATGTTATTAAAGAAACTATCTTATTAAGCACATGCAAAAAAATCCAAAGCTGTTCTCAGTGAACTTTAAACAACATTAAAAAGAAAAGGCTCTGGCCATATATGGCTGCGGCTTTAGCAGTACTCTCTTGATTTCTGTATTTATTCTGCTTCTGTTATGAACTGAGCTTGCAGCTGGCACTGAAAAGCAAAGAACAGAAAAGAGTAAGAAGAATGTATTTATTCTTCCGATGAGTAGATGCTGTTTAAACTAAAAGTACATTAACAAATTTCAGCACAATCCAGGAGATCCACAAATGAACTGACAGAAGAGGCCAGAGCTGAACTGGTGCTCATTTTCTTCCTTTTCACATCACCTCACATTTTCAGGATTTATATAAGTTTCCACCTTTCCTTGATAGGTTATGAAGGTAAGCATTATTCAATGAATCTTATCTAAAAAGCATACTTTGTACTTTATAGGATTCTTTGCATACTGCATAACACAGTTTTGTTAAAGATTTTTAGTCCTTGTATTCAATGAAAGATAGGCAATAGCTATCTAAATGCCTTAAAAATCTGTCCCGTTGTCCTTGTAAGACGTTACAGTTTTATCAGAAAACAAAGGTATGTGTGTAAATATGTATGTATAACAAAATTCTCCTTGATGGCAGTGAGTTAGATTGTGATTCGACAGTATCATACAACCTGAAGATATTTTAGCCACTTTTCAGTCTGTCACTGATCTAATCATCTACTATTACAGAACTTCTCTTTTATTTGGAAAGGGTAGACATTGAAACTTCATATTTTGTCTGATGTTAAGGACAATTTTCCTTCCTTTCAGAAAAATGAGCTGTCAGTTTATTTAGCCCACTTAGTGCTTTGCATCTGCATCCCAACTTTTATCCTTGTCAATCAAGGCTTTGTGTTTTGTCATGTGTGAATATATAACTGTTAAGAGTATATGCGTTTGGAAATACATGTGCATAATGGTATATAAATGTATTTAATTAAATTTGTGGATATGAACCCTTGAATAGCAAAAGGAAAACAATTCAAGTCTAAACTCTTCTCCCTTTTTAGCAGAAAGAAAATTATTTCCTAAATATAAAATTCAGGTTTTCCTTCTACACACAGTAGATCATGAATAATCAGATCACTGATAAATAATTAACTTGATAGACAGGAAAGATATAAATTTTCATACCTATTCTAGTAACTACTCTAAGAACAACTATGTCAGGCTTTCCCAGATGAGGTTTAAAGCACTTATTTAAAGCACTTATTTCAGGAAGAGAAACAATATTGGAGAATTCAGAAAAATATAGCTCTTATAACAGTGACTCCTAGGCAAGTATGGCTTCTGTGTGTAAGATTCCTGTAAGTAGGTCTCATTCATGTTACATTCAAATACCAGAAGGTTGCCTTTGCTTGTGTCTAACTATAAACACAATTATGAATAGGTGCCTGTAACTTACATCAGTCTTTTATGGCCTATATTAAATTTAAATAAAACAGGAAAATACCCACTTCCTCCTCTGCCCCCCAGTCACTTGACGATTTTCTCTGAATTTGGGATCCAGTAGGCTACAATTTTGTGTGGATAGAAAATTAGTTCATGAAACTCATAACAAAGCTTTCCTTTCTCCTTCTTTTCTACCTAGCTTCCCTACTGATGAAGATATTATCTTCACAGAAAACACTTTACCTCTGTGTCAATGCAAGAGATTAAATATGATTTGCTATCTAATTGGTAATGCAGGTCAATTGAGATCCTGTAGATATCTGTCGTGAGATTAGTACTATTCAACTTTTTAATTATTTACTTAGCTATTTGATAGAAACAGCACTTAGGAAAACTGTGTATGACCCGGAAACTGAGGAGGTTAAAAATACTTGAAAAGATGACATCAGAACTTTATCAAAGTCTTGGATGACTAGCCCCAAATCAATAGGATTACATTCAATAAAGTACTTGAGAGGAGAAATCCAATACATACCTACAAAATGAGGGAAAAATGGCTAAGCATCAATGTTGCAGAGAAAAATATGGAGGTTGTGAAGTACTGAAAACTAGTTTTGAACAGAAAAGGTAAACCTCATTCTGAGACAGACTAATAAGACTGTTGCATGTCAGGCAAAAATAGTAATAGTAAATAATGATAGTAAAAGAAAAATAGTTTTCAACTATCTGATGTTGGTGAGACTGCAGCTGTAATAAAGTGTGTTTTATAAGAATGTAAAAATACATTCTTAAATTAATAAAACAGTCCTTTCCTCTCCTTTCATCCCCAATTTCCCTAATCGTAAATATGTTCAGGAAGGAAGATACCCTATTATGTTGGCTTTCAGGCACCAGCTCTTAAGGAAGATATTAAAGGTCTGAAGGAAAGGAACAAAATTAATTGAGTAGAGGCTGAAGAAAACAGACTTACCTATAAGATTAAAAAAAAGATCTAGAAAGACTCAAACAATGCAGAAAATGTTGCAGGTAGACTGGTGACACAATTGTTCTCTTCAGTAATTTGGGTTATTAAGACATTATAGGGCGGGGAAAAAAGTAAAATATTTTCTAAATACGAGGATCATGAAGTACTAAAAGTTTTTGAGAACTCCCTCTCTGGATATTTTTAAGAGAGGGTTAAACAACTAAGTATACTTATCCTTCCTCAACAAACAATGGACTAGATGTTTTCTGAAAGAATTGTCAAGACCCATACATTTATGGCTGTGTAATTATGATGGATCATATAATCTGTAAATTTGCCCATTGTTTGTATATTATGCTTATGCAAATATGCCAGAATTATATTAAATTATCTGTTTAATGTGTAACTGTCCTATTGTAATTTGTAATGATAGAAAAGACACAGGTGAATCTCATCTGATTTCAGAAGGGGCCTTTCACTGCCATTTAAGGAACTTTTATTTATTTATTATTTACAAGTAAAGAAATAATAAATTCTAATGCAGGGACCAAATTTTGCTGTAAATTAATATTGGCCTAGGATACTTCAGTTGTAAGGCTGAATTTCTGAAAAGCACCTACAGCTTTTAGCATTGCAAGTTCCAGTGAAAATTAGTATGTATTTGTGGTTTAACCCTAGACAGCAACTAAGCACCACACAGACATTCGCTCACTCCCACCTGGTGGGATGGGGGAGAGAATCAGAAGAGTAAAAGTGAGGCAACTCATGGTTTGAGATAAAGACAGTTTAATAGGTAAAGCAAAAGCTGCGCGTGGAAGCAAAGCAAAACAAGGAATTCATTCACTCCTTCCCATGGGCAGGCAGGTGATCAGCCATCTCCAGGAAAGCAGGGCTCCATCACGCGTAACGGTTACTTGGGAAGACAAATACCATTACTCCAAGCATCCCCCCCCTTTCTTCTTCTTCTCCCAGCTTTTTAGGCTGAGCATGATGTCATATGGTATGGAATATCCCATTGGTCAGTTTGGGTCAGCTGTCCTGGCTGTGTCCCCTCCCAGCTTCTTGTCCACCTGCCAGATCATAGAGAGCTGAAAAAGTCCTTGACTAGTGTAAGCATTACTTATTAACAACTAAAACATCCCTGTCTTATCACCACTGTTTCCAGCACAAATCCAAAACATAAGCCCATACTAGCTACTACGAAGAAAATTAACTCTACCAAGCTAAAACCAGGACAACTTGTCATGTTATCCAAGATAAGATTTATGTGAAATAACTGTACATCTTTACTTAGTATACAAAGAGTTCTACTGAATGGATGCTCATAGGCTCTTCATGAGAGATAGCCGGGACAGGCTAGGTGAAGGTAGTTGCTGTACATAAAGAAGGGGTTGGACTGTACAGCACTTGCAGTTAGGGATGACATGGTTGAGATCATCTGGGTAAGGATTAGGGGAAAAGCTGATAAAGCAAATGTTGTAGAGGTATACTGTAGATCACCCATCCAGGATGATGACATTATAATATAAGGAATTAAGGGAAATCTTTTCATCAGTTGCCCTTCTCTGTCAATTTCCTAGTGTTAACTGGAATTATCATACAGCAGACGCAAACAGGTCCAGGAAATTCCTGAAGCATATTGAAGATAATTTTTTGATACAGGTACTAAGAGAGCTGATTAGGAAAGGGGTAACACCTGGCTGGCAGCCAGTGACTAGTGATGTTCCCCAGGGGTCAATTTTAGGGCCAGTTCTCTTCAACATTTTTACCAATGAGTTGGACACAGGAGTTGAGTGCACACAAAGTAAGTTTGCTGACAAAACTAAGCTAGGAGGAGCTGTTGATTCCCTCAGGGCTAGAGAAGCCTTACAGAGAGATCTTGATAGATCAGAGAGGTGGGCAATCTCCAATTGTATGAAATATAGCAAGAAAAAATATTGGATTCTGCACCTGAGACAGTGTAATCCTGGATGGACATATAGATTGGGGGACAAGAGGCTGTAGTGCAGACCTACAGAAAAGGATCTGGGGGGCTTGGTTGATGATGGTAAGCTCAATAATGTGCCCTGGAGTCAACAATATGCTCTAGAGGCCAAAAGGGCCAACTGTATCTTGGGGGGCATTAAGCACAACATAGCTAACTGGTCAAAAATACTGTCCAATGGTACTCAATATTGGTGTAGCCTGACCTCTAGTACTATGTGCAGTTTTGGGCTCCTGAATGTAAGAAGGACATAAAAATATTCGAATGTGCCCAAAGGAGGACAACAAAGGTGATGAAATTACTAGAAGGCGTGACTTATGAGGAGTGGCTGAGGATACTAGGTTTGTTCAGCTTAGAGAAGAGGAGACTGACTTGTTACATCATTGCTGTCTACACCTCCTCATAAGGGGGCGTGGAGAGGGAGGTGTTGATGGCTTCTTTCTGGTGTCCAGTGAGAGGACGTGAGGGAATGGTTTATAGCTGTATCACTGGAAGTTCAAATTAGATATTAGGATAAAGTTCTTTGAGAGGGTGGTCAAGAACTGGAACAAGTTTCCCAGGAAAGTGGTCATGGTTCCAATACTGTCACTGTTCAAAAAGCATTTGGGCAATGCTCTTAGCTACATGATTTAACTTGGGTTGCTCTGTGTGGAGTCAGGAGTTGGACTTAGTGATCCTTGTGGGTGCTTTCCAACTCAAGATATTCTATAATTCTCTGATTCTAAATTAGGTATCCCAGAATACTTTTAGAGTGAATAAAAGGAGATGAGCTCTTCTAGGGCATGACTCATCTCATTCTAAATTAGATTTGTACATATGGTCATCCAAATTGTTCCTTAGAATGGCCTGTACTTCCCCATTTATTATGATAGTATTTTAGAGTTCCAGACAGCTCCATTAGAGATGTCTGAAGTTATGTTGGTTGAACTCTATCCTTAGTTACTTTAGTCCTTCAGCATCCCTAAAAAATCTTCTAAAAGGAAAACAAAACAAGGAAATGCAATGCATCTGAAGTCCTAACCTCCTTTATTAAAGTCAAGGACTTTGTAGTTTTCCTTCGGAAACAAGATTTGAAATTAAGCTATGCTACCACAATACTTCTTTTCTTATAAAAAGAAAAATCAACTCAAATCATCCATTCATTGCACTTAAAAGTTATTTTAGAAGATTCCTTCATAAAGGATAATTGTTTACATGAAAAATCTCATTTTGTTTATAGTTCACAATAGATGAGATAAAGGGAATATTCTAATTTTAGGCTGTTAGTAGTACAATGTATTTCATAAACGTGTTTTCAGGAAATTGTCTAAAAACCAGAGTAGACTAGAAAGAGGATAAAAGAAACAAAGAAAAAAATCCACCCTCTATTCTTCTTCAATCCTCTTTTTTTTGTTTTCTTCCTATGTATTCCCATTTATTTTATTTCTTCATATGGAGTACATTACACTGACATATTCTGCAGCTGCCTCCTGCATGATGTGACAATGTCTCTTGTTGATCTGAATGTAACTACACAGGCACAGATGCCCTGAGCATATCCTTAGTGTCTTCTCCTTATTTAAAGAGATCTCCCTAATCATCTTTATCACTGGCTAGGTATATTTTATAATTTTAAATGTACATCAAATATTCATGAGCAAAATCACATTTCATAAAAACAAACAGAGCTAATGTAATGTGAAGACTGAATGAAATCTAATGAAGCAGAAAAAAACCCTACAGCATTTCATTTGCCTCCCAGCTCTGAAAACTTTTCTTGGTACTTTAATAGGGAACAGTTTCCATCAATTGCAGCAAAAAAATCAGCATATCATTAAGTTGTACATGCAAGACAAGCAAAATAGAGCCTAGCAAAAATATAGTCCCTCTGCTGAATAGAGCAGGGAATCTGGTGACAAAGGACATGGGAAATACTAAAGTATACAGTGCTTTAATGAAGAAAATATTAACTTGGTCCTTACAGGTAAGACTAGCCTTTAGGAGACCCAGGTCCCTGAGACCCAAAGGAAAAACTGAAGCAAGGAAGACTCAAACTCAGTAGAGCATAGTTAGGTTAGGGAATATTTAAACAAATTGATTACACGCAAGTCCATGGGACCTGATGGGATGCACCCACAAGTGCCAAGCAAGCTGCTCGATGTCATTACTAGAGCACTCTTGACTGTCTTTGAAAGGTCATGGCAATTCGGGAAGATTCCTAAAGGATGGAAGAAAGCAAATATCACTCCTTTCTTCAAGAAAGGAAGAAAGGCAAGAAGGAAGATCCAGGGAATGACAGAAAGCCAGCCTCACTTTGATCCTTGGGAATGTAATGGAGTTAATAGTCCTGAAAACCATTTCCAGACACATGAAGGGCAAGAAGGTGATGGAGACCTGTCATTATGGATTTATTAAGGGCAAAAGTCATGCTTAACCAACCTGTTGGCTCCTATGATAACATGACAGGCTCAGTCTGTGAGGAGAGAAGAATAGATGTTCTTTATTTCAGATTCAATAAGGCTGAACATCCATAACGTCCTTGTAGATAAAGTGATGAAGCACAAGACATAAATGAACAATGAGGCAGACTGAAAACTGACTGAACTGCAGGCTCACATGGTGGTCAGAAGCAGCACTAAATCCACCCGAGGTCAGTCACTAAGGGGTCTACCCCAGGCATCAATACTGTACCCAGTGCTGTTGAACATCTTGGTTAATGAGCTGGATGATAGAACACAGTGCACTCTCAGACAACATGAACTGGCAGGACTGGTTGATACACCAGATAGGTGTGCTGCCATTTAAAGGAACTGTGGCAGCTTGGAGAAATCAACCAATAGGAATCTCATGAAGTTCAACAAGTGCAAATGCAAAGTCCTGTCCCTAGAGAAGAATAACCCTGAGCACCATGACAGGTTGAGGACCTACCATCTAGAAAGTAGCCTGGCAGAGGAGGACCTAGGGGTCCTGGTAGACAGTAAGTGGAACATAAGCCAGCAATACAGCAAAGTAGTCTCAGCCAGACAAATGTACTGATCTGGCCCTTTTTAACATGTGACCAGTCCCTTCTACACCCCTTTCTCTCTAACCCCCTCTCTCTCTTCCTCCCTGCTCCCCCTTCCCCTGCACATTGCCTCATCAGTTGGCACAGTCCCACCAACCCTCTCCAACATCCTGGACCCTCAGGTTTGCATCCATATCAGCTATAAAGCCCCAGTTTTCCTGCAGTTTCTTGGCAGCATATCAGTTAGTGTCATTGTTGACAGTATCATTGTTGAGGATTGTGTCTTGTCTTTGTCTCCATTATGTTTGTCTGTCACATTTGTGCCTCTGGTTTTTTTAATAGCTTCGTCCTTTTCTTTAGTATACCACTTGGCAAGGTCCACCATCAGGTTTACTGAAATAAACATTCCCACATTCCACCTACCCTTACCAATTAGTGTGACTGACCAGTTTTAGTTATCCTGTTACTTCCTCCCTTATTGTTTGCAGGTCAGGTTTGTATTCTTGTGTGTTCTTGCTTATGACATCCTCCTTTTCCTAATATCCACTTGTGGTCCTTGACCAGATTAAGGGAACAGATGCTCTCTCCTTCCATATACCCTTACAGTCTGGATGCATGTTTCCTGACTTTATTTTAGGGTGAGGTACAGGTCCATTTCAGTACAAAACATATTCTGAACACATTCTCTGTTTGTGCCTAAATTCCCATAGGAAAGATGACTCGCACAAATTGCAAGGGACTGTGGTGTTTATGAGCCAGGTCCCTACTCTTGGTGATTGAGTGACAAAGACTAAACACACCTCCCCATCAGTCTACACTTAGGATATAGAGCCTTCATACTAGTGGAATTTTCCTTGTACCCTCCAATAGTCTGAGCAAAAGTCAGGAGGGATATTATGCAAAATTTCTTCAGTTTTTCTCTACAGAATGATTGATTTCTGGAAGAGAGTCAGACCAGGATGTAAATAATATAAAGTTATTTTTTACACAATGTCATCATGTTACCAGACTGAACATATTTGGGTTTAAAGAATGTAATTATTGTCAGCTAAGAGCTACTTTTCATACAGTAATGATATGTTAAAATATGAAAGAATAGAAACAAGTGGTTAGCTCTCCTAGCAAAAGAAAGTTAAAAGAAAAGCTCTGAGATAGTCTTCTTGGAAGCTGTGCTTTTCAGTGTACTGAAAGTTGGCTGGATATGAAAAATAATTTAGAAAATTCAAATCTGAGCTGCCCGTGAAAAGCTATAGAATATTCCCATGAAAAACTAAGTGGATTGGTCTCTGCAAAACTGGAGCAGTTCTGCAGTATAGTCAACTATGATATAAGCTAATTGTCAACACTCCTTTTATACTTCCTAGAAAGTACACCTCTAGGATTGACTCATTTCACCTTAATACAGATATTTAAAATAAGTTGGTGCTTATACCTGGTAGTAATTTCCCTCAGCATAGGTGTATACTGCCTGGTGGTGAGATGCCCATGGTATTGCATGTGGTTTCCAACTCCAGCAGATCTGCCCCAGGTACTGTGTCATATCTGTCAGCCGAGTGTGGATGCTTCAAATAACCTGGGTGTCTCAGATGGCACTAGATACTTATGCTGAGAAAACAGAACCATCATGAATGTCCCTATTGACTAGAAAGCCATATATATATATCAGACATAGATGTTCGTCTCATGTATAACTGAAGTTCAACATGTTGAATTTTAACATGATTCATTGGGCAATAAAATCATAGACTCATTTTGGGTTGGAATTGACCTCTGGAGGTCATCTAGTCCAACCTTCTGCTCAAAGCAAGACCACCTTTGAAGCCAGATTCACAACTGATAAGATTCCAGTATTGATAAATACATAAGTATGCATGGTAAAACTGAATGGAAAACCCTCTCTAATATCCTAATTACATATTTCAATGATAGGCTTTAAAATTAACTGTTCTTTTCAAGAGAGATAACATAAGACTCCTTTTGGATAATCATCTAGAATTGTAAGTGTAGTTCTCTGCTGTGATCAAAACACACTCAGAACACAAAGAATTCTTAGGAAAAGAATGAAGAACAAAACACACTCTGTAATGTCATTGAATAAATTAGAAATGTAGGAGGAATGTTTCTTAAGAGAAGAGAGAAATTAAGCTAATATTTTTCCCCTTTGCAAAGAGATGACATAAGTAATATGATATAAAATTCTATAATCATTAAAATATTAATTATATTGACAGCATTTTAAGCATTTCCAGATTACACCTGATTGTTGCATACCAGAATATATGTATGTATTTATTTAATATTCTAATATAATACTTAGTATAAAAAGAAACAGAAGAAACTACATTAAAAGGCAGTGTTCAGCCCTGCATATATTATTCATGGGGAACTTCTGAGAGGTCTATATACTGTTAAGCACTGTGAGGGATATCACTGTAAAACTACAGTAAATAAAACAAATAGCTTAATTTGCTATTGATAGTTATTGCTATTGATAGCTATTGTTATCAATGATTTTATCCACAGATTGGACTAAGAAAACATATTAGACTAAGAAAACATATAAACTTCACAGTTTTCTACATAATTCAAGGAAAAGTAAATCCAGCACCTGTTATAACACTAGTCCTTCCTCTAAGTTAATGTGAACATTCTCAGCCAGAGAATGCAGAACTAGAGTAAAAAAAGTGATACCATGATTGCATATACTCTTGTAGGATATATCCAGCGCGCTTTTATAGCTTAGTTATATCTGGTAGTCTATTAGTTCAGCTTACCAAAATTAAAAAGAACACAACAATATTCATTTTTATTGAAGTACTTTGCAGTATTTTAATCAAATTCCAGAATTTTTATTAGTGCTATTTAACAGGAGACTCTTGTAAAACACAGCTATTAACCAACTAAATCAGAACTGAAATAAAAGCAGAGTAACATGATCTCCTCAAAATATGTAATTAAATGGAGCAAACAAAGGCAGTTAACAGAGCTGCAGCAGTTGTTATTGTAGTTAGTGCAGTAAGGGCACAAAGGGACCCAGAATCTCTATTCAAAACTGTGCACTGATGGAACTATCACCATCTCCAACACCATCAGGGGTAGCTATTCCTACTACAGCACAGACCTCCATCCAGACACTTCTGTGGTAGGGTACTGCCATCCTAGTCTCTGGCAGCGCCTCCTGCTTTGGAAGTGCCCCAGCAGTGCCTAGTACATCTCTTCAGGGCCTAAGCAGTGGCCTCCCCTGTGGAAGGTATGCTCTGGTTGAGATGCTGAGTCACCAGCTGAAAGGACTGTGGGATGAGGTGAGCAAGCTGTGTGCCATCAGGGAAGATGAACAGCAGATTCATGGGGTCTTCAAAGACCAGAGAGAACCAACAGCCCCAGCCCTTGCTCCAAGAACAGAGAGAGAGTACCAAGCTGGGAGGAGTGGTTGATACACCAGAAGGCTGTGCTGCCATCCAACAAGACCTGGACAGGCTGGAGAGCTGGACCGAGGGCAACCTGATGAAATTCAACAAAAGCAAGTGTAAGATCCTGCACCTGAGCAGGAACAACCCCAGGCACCAGTACAGGTTGGGGCTGAGCTACTGGGAAGCAGCTCTGTTGAGAAGGACATGGGAGTGCTGCTGGACAGCAAGCTGACCCTGAGCCAGCAATGTGCCCTTGTGGCCAAGAAGGCCAATGGTATCCTGGGCTGCATTAATTGGAGTGTGGCCAGCAGGTTGAGGGAGGTTATCCTCCCCCTCTCCTCTGCCCTAGTGACACCACATTTGGAGTACTGTGTCCAGTTTTGGGCTCCCCAGTTTAAGAAGTACAGGGAACTGCATGCCCAAGTCCAGCAGAGAGCTACCAAGTTTATCAGGGGACTGGAGGGGCTGTGGAGTCTCCTTCCCTGGAGACACTTAAAACCAACCTTGATGCAGTCCTGTGCCCCCTTGCTCTAGGTGTTCCTGCTCATGCAGGGAGTTGGACAAGATGATCGCTAGAGGCCCCTTCCAACCTCTACTATTCTGCGATCCTGCATGGGAAACAAAAAGGAGAACCTAAAGGTCTGTCCACAGTTGCAGAGCTATGACCTCACTCAGATTAAAGAGAGGTGGTGGAATAGGTTGCATGACTGGAGCCTTAGTGGCTGAGTGCAGGTTTTTCAGGAAAGAGATGAAGAATGTGAGGGGGAGGGGTTGCACTCATTGCAAACGGGTGAGTGATGTGCACACACTTTGCCGTGGAAGTGGGAATTCCTTGTGAGATTGTAGGTAAGGATTAGAGAAGAGACCAGTACGGGTGATGTTGAAGTAGGCATCTGCTACAGCTAGCCAGTACATGAAGTCTTCTTTAGACAGCTGGAAGAAACCTTAAAATCAAAGGCCCCATTTTTTTTGGTAGACTTCACCACCCATACATCTGCCAGTAGGGAAATGAGGTTGGATGCAAGCAATGATACAGGCAATTGCTGACTGATGGGTAGAAAATTTTCTGAACTCACAGACTCAAGAAGTGATGGTAAGCAGTGCCAAGTCCAACTGGTGACTAACTACTAGTGGTATCATTTAGGGATCAGTTCTGGGATCAGTATTTTTTTAAAGCCTTTATTACTTATCTGGATGATGTAATAGACTGCACACACAGTAAGTCTGCATGCAATATTATATGGGTGGAGCAGTCAATACGATGCAGAGTAAAGTTGCAATTCAGACAACCCTCTACAGGCTGGAGAAACTGGCTAGTGGGAACCTCAAGAAGTTCAGCAAATGCAAACGTCAAGTCCAGCACCCAAGGCAGAACAACCTCCTGCAAAGTGCAGGCTTGGGGACAACTGGCTAGAAAGTAGCTTTGCAGAAAAGTATCTGGTGGACAAGCTGAACATCAACTAGCTATGTGCCCTTGTGGCAAAGGCCAGCAGCATAGCACCCTGGGCTGCATTAAGAAGACTGTTCCAGCAGGTCAAGGGAGGGTCATCTTTCCCCTCTATTCAATACAGGTGGGACTGCAGTTGGAGTGCTGTGTCCGGTCCTGGACAAGTGTGAAATGGATGCAGTAGACTGAGTCCAGCAGAGAGTCAATGAGATGATTAAGCAGCCAGAGCACATGCCACTTAAGAAGCTGAGAGAGTTGGGTTTGATCAGAAATTTCAGGGGAAACTGTCTTGCTGCCTACAAATGCCCACTGGATAAGTATAAAGAAGATGCAGCCAGATTTTTCTGAGGGTTGCACTATGAGAAGACAAGAGGAAACAGACACAAATTGCAATGTCTCAATATAAGAAAAGATTTTTCATTACAGGGGGCATCAAACATGAAGAGGTTGCTGAGAGTGTTTGGAGAATCCCCACCCTTGGGGACATTTGAAACTTAGCTGGACAAGGCAACATACTCAAACTGGATATGCTTTGAACTGAAGGTTGTACTAGGTGGTCTCTAGGGTCATCTTCCAACCTACATTGTTCTGTGATTCCACGATTCTTTGAAAAAACTTTTGTTGCATAGCCCCAGTACTGAATGTATTTGTAGTCTACTCTTCTTTACCATTTGCTTTAGTTCAATCTCACTACTGTAGTGAACTGAAACTCATCTTTTTTTCTTTCCTCCCTTTCTTTCATACATTTTCTTTTGAAATGTGACAGAATGTGACAAAATCCTCATATCCTTTTCATCTACTTCTTAAGAATCTGACTACCTCCAAAGTACTTCCCAAGAAACTGTCTGACACAATTTACAGAGCAGAAGTCTTCCCCAGTTAATGTATCTTACGTTATTATAGCAGAAAATAGAATCTGAAGATTTTGTTTCTGTGAAGCAGAATAAAGTCATGCTTATATAACAGGCAACAGTTAGAATGGCTTCTTTCTGATCAATTCTCTGCAAAAACTTAAACCTTCTTTAATCTCTGCCTTGTTGTACAGTAACCTGCTATTTATTAGGAAGTAGTACAAATCTTTGAACAAATTTTATTTCAAGTTTTGCTTTCTTATATAAAAAGTACTTATTCTAAAATAAAATTATTTCTTAAATCATAGGCACTTCTGAATTTTAACAGTAGCTATCTTATTTAAGCTTTCTCAATATAACTGACATACTATGTCAAGAGCTTTGCTCTTGGTAGCTACTTAATAGATATCAAAGTAAAGGGATACATTAAAGTGTTAATCCAAATGCTGTGCTGTTGTATTCAAAAGATGTGACCTGATGTGTTTCATATAGACAAATTTACAAAAGGCGGTATTTGGTATCACTGCTGTTTAATAATCGCAGGGAAGAGATTATTCAGCTTTTTTTTTTCTAATTATTTGAAGTAATCAAAGTTTAAAACTTTTAATTTCAATATAGTCTGAGTACATGATCGCTTATTCACTGCCACTTTAGAGCAGATTTACTGATGCTTATGACTGCAAAGACTTTGATGTAGAGGCATGCACTTTTGGTAATCTTTAAGCAAATTATTATAGTCCTGCTAGTCATTGGCTACAATTTAAAAATTCCTTTGTGCATGAATAAAAGAGCTTTGAAGACGACAGGCAACCCGAAGACTGCACTTTAAGAACTGGAGAACTATGCAATTGTATTTAAAAAAAAAAAAAAAAAAAGGTGAGGCAAAAAAAGGCAATCTTTTTAAAGTATTTAGAATTCTGTTAAAATCACTCTTCAGACATTCCCAGAATGCTCCCCCACATCATAAGTATTAAATCAGTTCAAAGAGAGTGAAGCCAGGTTTGAAGACCCCATCCTGTTCACAATCACTGAAGCTCTTCTGTTGTGTTTTAAGCTGTTAAATATTCAACAGAACAAGAAGTGGAAGATGAGTCTCTTGCTGGGTAAGTGCCACCAACCTCATGCAGAAGTCTTCTGGCATTCCCTTTTACCCAGTTAAGGTTTAATTAGTGCAAAGATGAAAAGTTTTTAACAAATAAATAAAAAGAAAAATAATATCTCCAACCTTTCATGTCAATGTAAGCACTTACTCGACTAGTGAAGCATCTCTGTATGCTTCATGAAGCAGACTAATTTTTTAAGTATTTTCTGGCAGCTACTTGCACAATCAAAACTTTGGTATTTGTTCTTCTAATAGCATACTGGGTAAAAAATTACACTCATCTGTTTGTTTCTTTTGCAACACAGAGTTGGTTTACATATATACATAGAATTATTAAGGCTGGAAAAGACCTCTCAGATCATCAAGTCCAACGGTCAACCCAACACCACCATGCCTCCTAAATCATGTCCCAAAAAAAATTATATATAAAGCATAACAGAGGTCTTGGCTGGGAATCCTAAACAAAATCCCAAGCACACTAAAAATTTTAGTGATGGTTTCCTCAAGCCACAACATTTCCCAGGTATTTTTATGAGGAAGCTTAGGTTTCTCATATAATTTGATACCTTGTGGCTTTGCTTTTTGGGTTTGGGTTTGGTTGTGGGGCTTTTTTGGCTGTTGGTTTATTGCTTGTTTTGTAGTAACTATTTATAGTCGCCAAATCTGCTCTTGTATTGCATAAACTCCCTCAATGCCTGACTTGAAATTCTTCAGTCACTGAGTCAGCAAGGTGCCTACCACCCAAATCTGAATAAGAGATATAAGCATTACAACAGTTAGAACTACAACACCTATGAGTTACACACCCCACTTTATGAGTAAATGTCACAATACACAGTTGGGCAGATAAATTGTAATTGATCGAAGGAGGGATAAATACACATATGGAATTTCTCAGCATCTAACACATTAAGTACCTACACTGAGCAAAACAAAATAATGAAGAAATGGGTATCTGCAGAATTCTTCCTTTCACCTGTGTTTTGATGCTTTATCTCAGGGGTAAAATTTGGTTATGTTTAAAGAGAATTAAAAACCATATTTAGGCATGTAGGTCACAAGAACATTAGTGTGACTCTATTAGAAGACTCCTTAACATGGCAGCTATAATTCTTCTGCAATAAGTAGTTCAATCCTCTCGGGATAAGCAGAGGCTAGATACCAATATATTATTGTTCCATATTGTTATTCTATACTATTAATACCTACTAATTGTAAGCAACACTTTTATCTTGAACTGCCAATTGTATCGTCACAGTGTCTATAGTTTTCCAAAATCTCACATTTCTGTTTTGTCCAAGATGCTCAGACAGACTTTGTGGAATTTCTTTTTATCATTTTTGTTAACTCCAGCATCTTTGTTGTATGAAAGGAATTTTTTGAAAGTTTTAGCCTTAGTCTTTCTCTGGGTAGTCCTCATAGGCTTCTGAAGCACTCACATGTCTTTTTAAAGTGGATATAATCTTTGAAATTGCATAATCATAGATACATAAAAATCATACTTTAGGATACAGAGGTAGTTGGAATTAGAACATACCAAATGTGTGTCTATTCAGAACCCCTACATAATCCTCTGTCAACCCCAGAACTAAAAATGTGTTTACCTTTAAAATTTCTCAGTCAAAGATTTCTTCTAGTCTCCTTATAACATTTAAAGAATCATTTATCTGCATATCTTAATCTGGCAGGAATCCTCTGACTGCAGATTTCTCCAAGAGTCTTTTCAAGGTCAGTCACATCAAGAAAGTATTTTCTGAGTACAGCTATTGTGAATAAAAAAAAAAAACCAAACCCAACAACAACAACAAAAAAAAACCCCAAACCAACCAAAACACCTCAACCCACAGAGTTCAAGCCACTCTCACTTAAGAATATGATTGAGAATCTGTAAACTTTATCTGGTATCACAGCTTGCTGGCAAGGACACTCTCCTAAGAAACAGGGTACATGAATTTGAGACTTTCTGCACTTTGAAAAAAGTTCCAATAATAAATTATTTTCTTAAAAAAAGCACAGACTCTCTGTGAAGATTAATATCTGCCCAAAGACACGTATCACAATGCCAGTGGTAAGGTATCTTTTGCTTTCTTTTTTCTTAATGGTGTTTCTGTAGCAGTAGAGAAAATTCTTTCAAAATCCAAATAAAAATAATTTCAGATTTTTTTATTTGGATGTGATAAAAACACACTCTTCCTGAAAATATAGAAGAAAAACGTAAAATACTAGAATCAAAGTATGCTTCTCTTATTCTTGTTGGGTTTACTATGTTTCAGGTTTTCTTTATTTTCTCACTCAGATTTGTCGGAGATGAATGGTTAAGAAATAGGTACAACATGTTCTTTGCTTTGTTCAGAAATATCAATAACTTTACAAGTGATTTGTTAATGACCTCTGGCACATTCTCTTTAGTAAGACTTGCTCTACATGGTTTCTGAATATAGACATGTCAAGGTAAGTTAAAGTGTAACATGACTTATTCCCCACAGACAGGCAAAAGTTTGGAGTCTTACCCAACGTAAATTTTCTTCTGCTGAAAAAGTGGATGACTTAAAACTTTTCAGGTTTTCCCAGGGGTTCTTAGTAGTGTTTTGAGGCACTATTTTGGGAAGGAAGTAATTTTCCCCAAATAATCCAGATCTTATATCCAGAACATTTCCACCTTCAAGGTCATATTTAATTTCTTTATAAAACTTAGCGTTCCTCACTGCCCCAGTGAATGGGACTCAGAAAAGGCAGTAAGTAGTAAAGGCCAAGACTGTGATTTGATCTAAATGAGAAAGTAAACAAGCATTAAGCAGCCTCCCATTATATTGCATGAGCTACTGATATATCTGATTGGGTTGTGGTAAACAAAGCAGCACCTGGTGCACATATGACACTAGTGCACTTCATCATCCCATGGCTCAGCTGTGCCTAAGGGTAGAAAGAGAAACAAGGTCTTCAACTCTGGGTCTCATACACCTTTGGAGGCAACCATGTTAAGCAGACATAAGCTAGAACAGTTCCATGGGCTGCTCAAATTTTTGCTGGAAGCCACATTAGCTAAAAAAAAAATAAAATAAAGGCATGTGTTTTAAAGCCTTACCCCAAAGAGTAGGTTTCCTGTACTACGGATCCTGAGTCATATGCATTGGTCATTTGAAGTAAATGTGTGGGCCAAGGAATCTGTCCTGTGTCAAGTCACACAGCAAAGGTGAGCTAATAGTAAATGGCTTCAGTCAGCAAGCTTTTGTCTCTGATTTGTCCCTGTTTCCCGCTCTCCTTGATACACATTAGCACAGTATGCTTAATGTGATAGTGCAGTATCTCTATGGACCAGAAAAAACTCTGATTGTTGAAAATGGGATGCATCTGTGTGACTGATCAATAAGCTTCTACAATGGAAGAAAGCACAGAGGAGACGGGTACAGGTGATGTGCTTATGAAGCTCAGGGAAGGATACAGGGAGTGACCACAGGTATTGTAGAGAAAGCTGAACTTACCAGAAAACAAAGGGGATCAGAGGGTGGCTTTTGTGTTAGATATATCATAAGAGCAGAGGAGAGGGGGGAAAATTACCTCCCTTGGCTTGCGGCCACACTTCTTTTTACACAGCTCAGGGTACTATTGATTTTCTGGGCTACAATGGCATATTGCTGGCTCATGTCCAAAATGCCCACTGGAAATCCAGATTTGTGTTTTCCTTGAGTAGTAGAAGAAAGTAGAAAAAAGTGTATTACAGTTCTAAGTGTAATGGCCTTCTCTTAAAGCAATATTTTGGATGTGATAGGTTTCTGCTGGGTCATTTAGTCAATGACTCTGCATTACAGGAGGAAACATTTTATTATTTCTAAACCAGGGCTCACACAGCGGTGTAAACTGGCTTTGAATCTTTCATTGAGGCTGATTGTATACCTGCCATTGGCAATCTTTTCCAGCATTCATCTACTATCACTGAAGGATTTCCTGTCCCACCATAGTATTCCCTTGTCAATGTTGATTTTCCAGGCTGAAGTTTCAGACAATATTCCTTGTTTTCAAATCAATCTCTCATAAAAATGAAATATTGTTTATCTAGTATTTGTTTGACATTCAATAATAAAAGAAAGTGCATTAACGTCCTTTTTTTCCTAATAGCTGGGGTTTTTTGGTTGTTTGTATTTTTTTCTAAATGACAAACCATT
This sequence comes from Phalacrocorax carbo, assembly GCF_963921805.1. Lineage (NCBI taxonomy): Eukaryota > Metazoa > Chordata > Aves > Suliformes > Phalacrocoracidae > Phalacrocorax > Phalacrocorax carbo. The sequence continues at coordinate 165,402,958 of NC_087513.1, forward strand.
TGTTGTCTTAAAAAGAAGAGGCCAATTATCAAACTCTGCCTTAGTAATCACCTAATTCAAGTTAATGGAGCTACTCCCAAATAGGTCACTCAGGGGAGAAATTCAGACAACCAATAAAAGCTTTCAACAAAAGAACATTGTTTTTTCCAAGAGCCAGAACTAAACCCAGCACCAGGATGGTGCTTTATGAAAATTAAAAATGTTGCATTAGAAATATTACCTACTCTAGTATTTCTTCCCAAAACACTATTTTTAGCATTAAAGTATTCCCTTCTGCTTCCTTTCCCACTCCCCATCATCTCAGTTCCTTTTTAATAACAGCCTTGTTCATGTAGTTTAAGAAAAAATATGTTGCCTTATAGCTAAAACATTCTAAAATTTGAAGTACTTTGTCTACATGAGATGTTGTTAGCATCTATAAAGCATATTTATCTTCCGTGTCTTAAAGTAAAGCTCTTTTCATCACTAGTACAAAGGTTCTCTTCTGAGTAATTGGCTCCAGTCACAGTGCTTCATCATTACCCAAATTTTATGCCTATGTTATTTTCTCTTCCATCAATCCCTAAAAGTCAAAACTCAATTGGTTCCTACCTCTACTGCCTTTAGACAAGATAACCTCATTTAATCATGTGTCCCTAGGAGGAGAGAGTTTTCTAGAAATACTGAATAGAAAGACAAATAAACAGGAAAAAAATTAAGCAAAAAGGTATAAATCTTCCCAGGTAGAAACCATAGAATCTTACTACTCAGGCAGAACAGTTGGCAATATCCTACTTTTCCATCTCTTCCCACAGTACTTTTTCTTTATGATCTCAGGATATGTTATCACATCAATGAAACACAGCTGATGTGCAAACATCCATGCAGCAGGTACTCTGGCATTCCTAAATTTTTCTAAATTAAATATGTCTGAAAGTAAAGGAGATACTTGCTTGATGTTTCAAAAATAAGAAAGATTTGCAGGAAATAAGTATTTGGAACCTGACAGCTACATATTATTTACACCCCATGAATCTAAGCATATTTTCTGTGATTATCACTGTTAGCTAGAACATATCATTTTCTTTCCTATTGTGATGACTCTTTGTGTCTTAAGGGAAAAAGCAAATTGCCTTTTTTATAGTTTTATGTCAGTCTGAACTATTACAGATATCAGTAGAATGATGAATGTATAACTATAAAAATATTATAAGTCATGTATGTTATAGAGACTGTTTATAAAATCACATGAGACACTGAAGGTGTAGACAGAAACACTCAGAGTAAATCAACGTTACACAGAATATATGTGAATAAAGTAACTCGGTTCAGTTGCCATATTTGAGATATGAATCTCCTATGCCTTTGTTTCTAGTTTCTCTAACATTTCCTTCAGAAATCATCCTATGTGTAAAATTAGTGAAAGCAATGGACAGGAACAGAAATTATAATTTGGACAAAAAAAAGATAACCCCTTATCTTAATCTATGAAATGTCATTTTTATGGGGAAAAGGCAAAAGGAGTGTTTTTTTTCCTAGTCTCTATTTTTTCTATTCTCTATTTCTCATAACACTTCTCAATTTGAAATTTCAAATACAATATTTTTTTCAAAAAATTTTGTTTTCATCAAAGATATATTTTTAGAATTAAAGTAGAAACTGAAACCTTTTTCTTTTGAATTTGTCACTGTATTTTTTCCAATGTAAATTGGCAAACTCATTAGTTTAACTGTTCAAAATATAAGCTGTTAAAACACATCTATAAATTAATTTTTATGTTTTTCAGAAAATACAGATAGAATTCCTGCTAAAAGTTTAATCTGGCAAGGATTGTAGAAATTTTAACAAGATAGAATATTATGGGGAAATTATGAAGACTGTATATTCTAGAGTTATGAAATATAGCAGGAACCTTTAGCTCTTCCTAAAAATGCTTGAATCTGTAGTGATCTTTCCTAACTTGTTTGACCTTACCTGATGGAAAGGCATACAAAATGTATTTATGAAACAGGATGGAGACAAGCACCATGTGTTTTATAAGCCATTTATAAATAGTAGTGGCATGCTTTTCCTGGTTTCAGCTGAGGTAGAGTTAATTTTCTTTCTAGTAGCTGGTATAGTGCTGTGTTTTGGATTCAGTATGAGAATAATGTTGATAACACACCGATGCTTTAGTTCTTGCTGGGTAGTGCTTACACTAGTCAAGGACTTTTCCAGCTTCCCATGCTCTGCCGGGTGCACAAGAAGCTGGGAGGAGGCACAGCCAAGACAGCTGATCCAAACTGGCCAAAGGGATACTCCATACCATGTGATGTCATGTTCAGTATATAAACCAGGGGGAGTTGTCCAGGGGGAAGTGATAGCTGCTCAGGGATGGGAATGGTGTTGGTCAGCAGTTGCATCACTTGTTTTTTCCTACATTCTCTCATTCCCTCCCCCCACTTCACCCCATTGTTTTCCTTTTTATTACCATTTATTACTGTTGTTATTATTAGTAAACTGTTCTTATCTCAACCCACAAGTTTTCTTACTTTTCCCCTTCTGATTATCCCCCCCATCCCACTGGGGTGGGGCAGGGGTGAGCAAGAAGCTGTGTGATGTTTAGCTGCATGTCAGGTTAAATCACAGCAAATGTTCTTGATAAACTTCCATATTATGAGCTTGGGAATAATACATAGTATAATGAGAAACCAACAGTGCAGAGACGGTTCTGCCTTCTCTGTGCTGACCATTCATGACTAAATTATTATGCAAAGCACATAACAGATGATGAAACAAACAAAAAAACAAACAAACAAACAAACAAACAAAAAAACCCAGAAAACCTATCAGAATGAGATATTTGTATGTGACTCTGTAATAAATGAGTCACAGACCCTGAATATTTGACTGGGTATCAACTAAATGTATTAAAATAAAAGGAATAGCCCTCTCTGCAGAGTAAATACCATTCAGAACATCTCAATTTGGCATTGAAGGAAAAAAAATATTTAAAATGTTCTTTTCTACACAGGCAATACTTTATACATTAAAGATGCACACAGCAATAAATCTGGTCTCCATAACTATATCCATACTTATTTAAAGATGTAACAACTCAAAATTGTTCATGATTATATTTAAGTTTATTCTGAAGAAAATTAGCAACAATTATAGTAAAGTGCTTGGACAATTACGACATATAAAGATTCTACTTCATGTGATCAGTATGTTATTAAATAGACAAACAGGTACCCAACTTAATATTGCCTGACTGAAATCAGAAAGTTGATTCTGGGTGGGAAAGAAAGGTATGTGGGAGAATGGAATTGATGAGGTCAGATTTGTGTCTCCCTCTTCCTCAAACCTTTGACTTTCTGAAGAATTTTAGGTACCTGTATAAAGTCACCTTGCCTACTTAAACTAGGATTTGTCATCTTCCATTGAACATACAGAAAATAAGAATTAACTGATTGTTTAACCAGTGAACCATTATATTAAAAGGGGATACCAGTATATTGTGCTTGTAAATAAATAAGTGATAAATATCCATCTGCTAAGGCTTATTGGTATGCGTTTGTAAGTAAAGTTTGTCACATACAGAATATTTCTGCTAAATACAAAACTATATATGGAAGCTGAGTTCCCAGAGGGGTAGACAGTGTAGAAATTACCTGGACTTAGTAGGGCTTTAGGTGACAAAATCTAAATTATGAGGGACTGAGATGAGCTGGGCTTCCTTCAGCCATGTGGCCAAAGATCTAACATATAAATTTTCAAGGTTATGACTCTTGGACACTAAGTTGCTTTTGGCTTTTATTGAGACTTAAGAACAATCTGAGCTTTTTCCTGCATCTCCCCTTTTTGGCAGTCCTCTCTTTAATATCATCTTCTTTTTCTTCTTACCTTTGATGTCTAGTATAATCCCTGAAGCTGTATCAGAACTTACTAGCTTTCTGTTTACAGGAAAGTGAATAGATTGATGATGTAAAGTATTTCAGAAAGAGATAAAAGCTGGTATAAGACTATGAAGTATCAGACTGCTGACAATGAAGAGTGACTATGCAGTATGATTAGTAACGCAAGGAGAAATTTTAATGCAGTAAAAATATTTTTAAAGTATCTTAAACATATAGGTTGCCTGAAGGAGTTGCACATCATTTAATCCTCAGTATCACTCATATCACCCTAAAATGTTCTGTGAACCACAGGGAAGGTTATAGTAACAAGCAGCTTAAGGAGAAGTAAATCACATTCCTTTCCTTGGTATCATCACCATGATTATTCTGTTTCTTCAAGTTCTTATAAAATGTTATCTACATTAAACAACAAGGTGTCTACTTATTCTAATGGTTTGTGGATCACACTGCTCCAGTTGCTATGGTAGGTGAAAAACTAAGAAAACTGCAAAATTTACATCCAGAGGTGGGTTAGTTTATTTTTTATTTCTTTTGTCACTTGTTTCCCTATTAAAGCGTCATAAAGTTATAATTGTTTATTGCTTGGCATAACTGCTTCCAAAATAAATACTGATTCTGTAAGTATTCGAACAGCAAATGCTATTTGCTATTCTGCTTTCCATGTCAGGACTCAGAATGTACTTCCACCTTATGGCTTTTTCAGAGCAATACTGCAAAGTCAACATTTGCAACAAAATAGAAGGGCTCAGATATGTATTTAGGTATGTAAAGTTCTTTCGCTGTTAGAATTTTTATAGACAAATAGTCACATCTGACTTCAGTTGAGTTGGTAAAATGCATGAAGATTGGCCAAGTGTCATTCTCTGAGGTGTATGAACACTTACATTACTAGTCTGAAGGACACTGACCTGAGTGTCATGGCACAAATATTGTTTCAATCAAGGAAAGTCATGCCAAATTAAAGATAGTTCTTTCATTAACTTGTAAGCTAAGAACTTGTCCAATGAAAGAGAAGATTAATGTGTTTGCCTTGAGGAAAGTATTCTCTGAATATTAATTTGCCTATTTCCTTTCTTCTTTCCTTAAAAAGTCTGTAGGGACACCTTGTGGATTTGAATCTGTTTTATCTGCATCGTTTGTTACTAGAATGAATTACAATGTAGTCTTTCCAGTGGACTCATGGAGAAAGAATCTACGTTCTTACAAAAATAGGAAATAAAGACTACACCGTTGGTTTTCTGTCATATGCTTTTGTAAACCAATGTTACACGCTAAAAGCTGAAAAGTTAGGAAAAACAGAAGTTGGAATCTACATGTAGAATTTGGTTTAAGAGAGGGAAAGTTGTTGTTTTAGGCTAACAATAAGCCAAACACAACTGTGAAATGAGTTGACTAAGTCATCAGTTTTACACTCTGTGATGAATGAGATGAATTTGACCTGTAGTTTAGGCTTGTTGGGGAACAGCAGCATATTAAGAGACTGAGAAGTTTAAGAGAGTCTTAATTTCACCACGGATAACTAGCCTTCAGAAAACATTTCTGTTTTTAGTTCTAGTCATTCATGTGTTTGATTGATAGGTTTCAAATATTGATCTCCAATGTTTCTTTCTATGCCCAACTGGAGCCAGAAAACATGAGAAGAAAACTCCCTTGGGATAGGTAAATCACACAAAATATATGACAGAAATGACAGTGGTTAGGTAAGAATCTGGAATCCATCTCCAGATTCACTATTTCTAAGGAATGATAGGACACAGAGGTCAAATAATAATAATAATACATTTCTGTATATATACTTTATCTGAATACATACACACACTGTAAAACTCAGAGCTAATAGAATGCTGAAATGGCAAAAATAGCAGCCCAGAACTCATCAGTATAGATTTCATGCACCTGTGGTGGCTGGTGTACTTGCTTTTAAATTAGAACCTCCTCTAAATAATATGTAAGTAATGGTTTTTTTTTTTCCTTTTTACTTAGCTCTTCCCAATGGATATCCAGAGACATAGCTATGACAGATTTCATACTTATTCTCTGGATATCCAGAGACATAGCTATGAACGAATATTTTCAACTACTTTTTATTATTTTATGCTTGGTGAAACTAATAAATTTTAAAACAGTTGCCTAGTGAAAACAAAGCACTTTGTTAGAAACAGGTTAATTGCACTGACTGACAGCTCATCTTCCAAAGATGAGACTGGAAAATAAAATTTAAAGCATTGTTGAATATTGAAACACCAAATTCAGAGCCCCTGCTATATATGGTATTTTATTGTTGTCTTCTCCACAGCTATTTCCTTCTGTGTTCCAAAAACTTCAAGACAGAAATCTGTTTTTCTTAGAGTGTTTGTCTCCTCCCACTTTCTCTCCTCTCTCTCTCCCTGTCCCCCATCTTTTCCCCCTGACTTCCAGTTAAAAGCCCTCCTTTCTCACAGATGACACCTACCACTTCTTTCAAAGAAGGTCTAATTTATGCATATTACACTACACTAATAAATTATTCTCAATTTGCATTTAGAATAAAATAAAGAATGGCATATCCAAATCTTGGCAAATTCTTCCCAGTTATAACTTTTGGTCCAGTAAGAAATACTATCTTTATCCACAGCCTTGTCCGGCTTCTATTGTTAGACCAAAATAGTTTTAGTAGAATATCAGAGAAACTTCTATCAAGTCTAGTAGGGTGTTCAATTGTAAGTACAGGTAAGAAGATATGCCTTTATTTTAATATGTGAAATGATCTTATTAGAGCATTGTCTCACCAAGTCTCAGAGAAGTGTGCTGAAGTATAATGGTGAAATTACAATTTATGGAAATCGGTTTATACAGGTATTCATAATAAACAGAAAACATTTCTGATTCTTGCCATTTTCAAAGAAGAAATCTTGCTATCTGTAAAGATAAGTTTTCCCTCAGACCCTTCTGGACACTTTGATGAAAAGTTGCATAGAGATTTTCATATCACTAATTTTTGCAAGTGTCAATATACATCCAACTGTTAAAGATAAATCATGGCAAATTGAAGTTTGATTTAGGCTACTGTCAAAATCCATTTATTATATCAAAAGGTTAAACACAGATGTTTTCTCAGTACTATTTCTGATTAACCATGAATTCTTCAAGCTTAATTACACTTATTTTGTGATCAAGATGATAGATGACATAAATTAACAAACTTTCAACTTTGATATAGGGTCATTAGTTAACATTTGCAAAGCAGTTTTTCAAAGTCAAGGATCACATATGTAACACACAAAAAAACTTGTAAATTTCACTGGTAGTTTTTCTGGCTGAACCATTCACAAATTCCTTACAAACATTCCCTTTCATCTACTTGTTTACTTGCTCCTAAAATCCCAAACCTGCATGTAGCAATATTGCTGTACTGAAGGTAAGGATGTTATAAGAGAAAACAGGTGTCAGGTGACATCAGGGTAGAAACCTATATGCAAACAGGCACTCTGAAAGCTTGATAAGCAAGCTTATGAAAAGACATATATTTGTTTTCTTGATTGTTACTATCAATATTGTCAAGAAAAAGGGAGAAAAATAAATGCAAGCCTTTGCTTAGATGAAGAAATACACAGTTCCTGGGAGACAGTAAGAACTGTGCTTTCTTCAGCATGGGCTTGTGTATGTACTCACTTACAAAATGGACCAGAGTTGACAGATCCAATTTCCAAACCCATACAGAAATCCCATATAATCTCCAACCATATCCATCAACTCTTAAACTTATGTCATTCACATGGCAGATTAAGTCAACTGTGGGGTTCTTGAAAAGCCCTACACTCTGCTACATAAGCAGACCAGTTGTTTAAGGCACAGCAGTTGTGAAGTGGGATATCAATATCTATGATCCAGCCATGTGCAATTCAATCAGAGAATATGAAGTTTAGAACATTTTTGGCTCCTGCTTTTCAGAACTGTTTATTAGTTAGTATATTGGATTTTGTAGAAACATTTCTCAAGCACTTAAAGCTTCTTAAGCACTGAAAAATGAACTTATGTACATACTTCTACATTTATTCAGTCCATTCAGAAGCCCAGGCATAGGTAAATCAAGTGATGCTATGATGAGGTAATTATTTTTTTTTTTTTGTTAATCCACTGTACTTTCTGAATCACCTCTACAAGTATTACTTCACAGAGTAAACATTCTCAAAACAGAGAGAAATAGAAACCACAGATGCTAAATTTCTTTCTGCTGTTTCCTTTATAAAGTTCTAGAAAGAAGTGTACATTTTCCAAATAAATGTGGCTGTTATTTCACTTACTATGTAGTATTGAGAGGCATTTGACTGTTTATGAATCAAACAGATGCTGAAGGAAATGTATGTTTTTCTCAGTATTCTCTATCTAAGAATCTAAAGAATGATATTTTACAAATTAAGGGGAATCCAAAAATTAAAAGATTTAAAGTCTCTAGAGAAGAATTTGTTTCAAAAAAGGAAGACAAATTATCCAATTCAATCCTTAATCTTTAAGAAACACTTATTGGAATGGAAGGTGCAGGAGAAAGAACATCTGAGGCTCCAGATGTGATCTGGATCTTATAGTTCTTCGAACACTATCCAAACGAAAACAAGCCAAAACCTTAAAAAGATATTCTTTTAATAATTGTCTAGCTTCTAGCTTTAAGCAAGTCTGTTTATTGGGTTTGCACTGATCCCATGAGCTCATTCATTCTCCTCAGTAATTAAAACAAACTCTTTTATGTAGATTTCTTAAAAGTTACATCAATGGAGCAGTTTAGTTTGAAGTCTTGGTACCTCCTGCTGTTATATAAAATTATTCTGGAGCATTAAAGCTAAAAACACCTTCCAATCATTCAAGCACAATAAATGCAGAGGCATTTTTGCATTGCTTTATTTATTCTGGATGTTGGCCAAATTCACTTGTAATTCTCAAAAAAACACAACTGCCAATGAAAAGTAAATTGAAGTGACAACATATCACTCTAAATCACAATCACAGCACAAGGTGTTACAATTTGTAAACCCAAGGTTGGTCTATCATTTATTTTAATAACTACTATCTTTTTTTTTTAGAATGAGGAGAGATTTGATCAAGGAAAATCAAACTATGGTCCAAGCATAGTTTTGAAGAGATAAAAAAAAAGTATTTACACTTCACATTTTTATGCATACTTTCAAAACTCTCTTAGAATTTCTGCATTATTCTGTAAGAGAAAAAGAGATAAGGGAAAGAGTTACTGCTACTCCTAGGTTATAATGGCTCTCAGGCTGAATATCTGTGTGTGAGCACAACAGAAGAAAATAGTAAAGGCAGTAAAAAAGCATAACTACAAGTGGTATTTTCACTAAAATTGTAACTTCTAAAGAATATTAAATCATAACACTGTGTATTTTTACTGCAATTATGGGTTAATATAACTATAACTCTCTTGTTTATTTTATCCCACTTAAAGTTACATTTTGCTATTTGTTGGCATCCTGATGACCAGGTAGAGAAATGCAGTTTTGTATGCATATATGTTGTATGTTATATTTCTAGGAATTATGTCAAAGATATTTTTAGTAGGTTTTTGTTTTGTTTTGTTTTGTTTTTTTTAATAGTATTTGGGTGTTTGCAATTCCATTCTGGAAAATTATGAATTCTGGAAAAAAAACCCACCATAATAAAACAAATTTAGGGGGAAAAACCTGCACATCATTAATTTCTTATTTAAAATGGTCAAATTTAATCACATAGATTTTTAAACAATAAAAAACTATACTCATATTGAATGAAATATCAATCCATAAAAAGCTAATGATACTTTTACCTCAAAAGATTTTAGATGGATAATCAAATCAGTGTAAAAAAATTTGAAATCCCCTTTATTATAAACACAAAGTGAGAAAATCGAGAATTTACTAAGTCTTCTTGGATCATGTAATTCCAATGGAATGTGTTTGTTTGTTTGTCTATAGCAGATGATCCTGTATAAAAATGCCAGTGGGAGCTCCCACTGGGTGGCAACAGTCACCTAAGTGTAGGAGATTGTGGGGAGGGAAAGGGCTCCAGCCACCTGGGCTTGCTGAGCTGCACCAGATGACTTTACTTCAGTTAGTCCCTGAAGTAAGAAATTCTTAAAGTTGCCTTGTTTATCAGGCAGCTTTCTCCTCCACTGGTGAAAAATCTTCTCTATGGAGCAAAGACCACCCCAAAACTTACTGGTTTAGAGAAGAAGTGAAAAAGAAGAATGTTTCTGTAGCCCAGCAGCACTCTCAAGAGTATATATTTGCACAAATTACTGATTAGTATGCTTGCATGGGTTATGCTCCCTGCCCCCACTAGCGCTCATGTATTTTACATAACTAATTAAGCAAATTAAAAAAGCAGCCCTAGCAACAAGGATCAGAATCCTATTCCACCACTCGTGAGTATCCTACATAGTAGGCTAGAGAGTCACTTTCTCATTGCCTCCCTGTAATTATTATTGAATCCTTTTCTGTGCACTGGCAGTAGAGAGTGAAAAGCAGCTGAAGTCCAGAATAGTTGATGATTATTTCTTGGCAATTCAGGCATTTGAGTGCCCTCCAGCTGAAGGTGATAAATAAACTCCCTTTCTGAGCAGTTGTGTGCCTCCTGGACCTTACAAAGATTATGTAGCTCCCTTTACATGGTCAGTAATGCCATGTCCGGGCAAATTAAATCTGAAGGATCTCTACAGTTTATACACTGTCTATTCATTAAACTTTATCCAGCAAGAGTCAGAATGTGAATTTTTGTCCTCAGCAACAGCAACGCAATTCCTGTATAAATGCAACAAATTCTGCAGATTATTCTAGGTATACCATAATGTTAGATTTAATTAAAACAAACAAAAACTGATAATGTCAAAATGTATCTATGTGGCCATGCATGGTAAGGAAGTGATAGATAGTCTTTCAAAAAGATATGTAATTTTAAATATTTTTTTTTTATTTTCCCAATTAACTATGTAATTGGTTAAACAAAAATATTTTGAAAATGCGTATCATTTATTTGATTGACAGTAATGACTCTTCTGGAATCAACCTAGTCAAATGAATCGATACATACACTGAATACATACATAATTTGGAAACTATTTAAGCAACTGGTGAAATTAAATAGCTGCATATATGTATATCAACTGCACAAAGGAGACAGTTAAAACTGCAGTAATCATCCTACTAAGCAAGCATTCTGCTTTCCATAGTATGTTTCTATGGTTTTGTGCCTAGAATGCTTTTTAAAACTTATTCGTCTTTTTCCTGTTTGGATTAGTAACTCAGCTATCAAAAACTGAAGAGGCTAAGAAAGTTGTGGCAGGGGAACGAAGACTTCAGGTTGTCATAACAATGCTAGCAACATATGTTAACTGATCTGTCTTTTCTCTATTCCCACAAAGTCAACATATCTAAGGTGGGGTTCAGATGAAATAAGAATTAAACAGTACACAGAAAATATACTCATGACATCTCAGTCTAAACATGTATGCAATGTTACTGAAAGACTATGTTCTGACTAGATTTGAAAGAAGAGAATCACAGAATGATAGGGGTTGGAAGGGACTTCTGGAGATCATCTTGTCCAACACCCCTGCTTGAGCAAGTATGCCTACAGCAGGGGGCACAGGAATGCGTCCAGGTGGGTTTTGAATGTCTCCAGGGAATAAAACTCCACAACCTTTCTGGGAAGCCTGTTCCACTGCTCTGGCACCCTCACAGGAAAGAAGTTTTTTCTTATATGGAGTTGGAAATTCCTGTGTTCCAGCTGTGCCCATTGACCCTTGGCCTGTCGTTGGGCACCATTGAAAAAAGTTCAGTCCTATCATCCTGACACACACCCTTCGCGTATTTATAGGTATGGATGAGATCCCCCCTCAGCCTGTTCCTCTCCAGGCTGAACAAACCTAGGTCTCTCAGCCTTTCCTCATAAGGGAGATGCTTTAGTACCCTGATCATCTTCATAGCTCTCTGCTGGACTTGCTCAAGGAGTTCCCTGTCCTTCTTAAACTGGGGGGCCCAGAACTGGACACAGTACTCCAAATGTGGTCTCACTAGGGCAGAGTAGAGGGGGAGGGTAACCTCCCTTCGACTTGCTGGCCACAATCCAATTAATGCATCCCAGGATACCGTTGGCCTTCTTGGCCACAAGGGCACGGTGCTGGCTCATGGTCAGCTTGCTGTCCACCAGCACTCCCATGTCCTTCTCAGCGTTGCTGCTTCCCAGTAGCTCAGCCCCCAGCCTGTACTGTTGCATGGGGTTGTTCCTCCCCAGGTGCAGGACCTTACAATTGCTTTTGTTGAATTTCATCAGGTTTCCCTCAGCCCAGCTCTCCAGCCTGTCCAGGTCTTGCTGGATGGCAGCACAGCCTTCTGGTGTATCAGCCGCTCCTCCCAACTTGGTACCGCCAGCAAACTTGCTGAGGTTACACTCTATCCCTTCGTCCAGGTCATTGTTGAATATATAGAACAGGACTGGACCCATCTGAGTTGTGTTGTTGAGACAGTTCTCAGTCCACCTCACTGTCCTCTCACCTAACCCACACTTCCTAAGCTTACCTATGAGGGTGCTAAGGAGACAGTGTTGAATGATTTACTGTGGTCAAGATAGACAACATCCACTGCTGTCCCTTCACTGACCCAGCCAGTCACACCATCATAGAAGGCTGTAGGGTTGGTCAAGCATGATCTTCCCTTGGTGAATCCATGTTGACTGCTTCTGATAACCTTCTTTTCCTTCTTGTTCTCTGCATGCCTGGAGATGACCTCCAGGATGAACGGTTCCATCACCTTTCCAGGGACGGTGGTGAGGCTGACTGGCCTATAGTTCCCTGGGTTCTTGGGTCCTCCTTCTTGCCCTTTTTGAAGACTGGAGTGACATTGGCTACCCTCTAGTCCTCGGGCACCTCTCCTGTCCTCAATGACCTTTCAAAGTGATGGATAGTGTCTCAGCAAGAACAACCACTAGCTCCTTCAGCGCTCAAGGGTGCATCCCATTGTGGCCCACGGATTTGCAAGGATCAAGTGTGCCTCGGTGGTCTCTGACCTAATCCTCCTCAAACAAGAGGAATTCAATTTTTCTCCAGATTTTCTCTTTTCTGTGGGGGCTGAGGTGCCTGAGGGACAGTTTCAGCAGTAAAGACTGAAGCAAAGAAGGCATTCAGTAACTCCGCCTTCTCAGAATCCTGTGTCACCAGGGCCTCTTTCTTACTCAGCAGTGGGCCCACAGTGTCCCCAGTCTTCCTTTTACTGTGATGTATTTGAAGAAACCCTTCTTGTTATCCTTGACCTCGCTTGCCAGATTCAGTTCACACTAGGCCTTGGCCTTCCTCGTCGCATTTCTGCATACCCTGACAACATTCCTATATTCCTCCCAAGTGACCAGTCCCTTTTTCCACATACTTTGAACCTCCCCTTTCCATCTGAGTTTCTCTAGAAGCTCTTTTGTCATCCACGTGGGTCTCCTGGCTCTTCTGCCTGACTTCTTCCTCCTGGGGATCTTCAGCTCGGAGGAAGTGGTCCTTGAATACTGACCAGTTCTCTTGGAACCTCCTGCCTTCTAGAGCCCTAGCACATGGGATTCCTCCAAGCCAGTCTTTGAAGAGGCCGAAATTGGCCCTCTTGAAGTCCAAGGTTGTAATCCTACTTGTTGTCCTGCTTCTACCATGCAGGATCCTGAACTCTGCCATCTTGTGGTCACTGCAGTCAAGGCTACCCACAACTCTCACATCCTCAACCAGCCCTTCCTTGTTCTTTAGTATATGGTCAAGCAGCACATCTTTCCTTGTTGCCTCCTCCAGCATGACCATCAAAATGTTATCCTTGATGCTCTGCAGAAACCTTCTGGATCGTGCACAGCTCGTCGTGTTGCTTTTCCAGGAAATATCAGGGTGGTTGAAGTCTCCTATGAGGACCAGGGCCTGTGATTATGAGGCTGCCTCCAGCTGTCTGTATAAGGCTTCATCAACTACCTCTTCCTGATCAGGTGGCCTGTAGCAAACACCCACAACAGTGTCACCCATCTTTGATTGCCCCTTAATTTTTACCCACAAGCATTCAACTTCTCCTTCCACTCCTAGGCAGAGCTCGGTACCTCCCACTTGATGCCTCACATAAAGAGCAACTCCCCCACCTCGTTTTGCTGGTCTGTCTCTCCTGAAAAGTCTGTAGCCACCCATGACCACATTCCAGTCATGTGAACTGTCCCACCATGTCTCTGTGTTTGCAATGAGATCATGGCCCTGTGACCGCACACAGACCTCTAGTTCCTTCTGTTTATTCCCCATGCTCCATGCATTGGTGTACAGGCATTTCAGAAAGGTGCGTGAGCATATAGGTTTCCCTGAGGGGGGTGCATGAGGACCCCTGAGTTTTTTGGTCTCCTGGTTGTCATATCCTGAGGCAGCTAATGCACCTTTCTCACTGCTTTGGTTGGCCTGTCTTATTGCCCTGTTCGATGTGATGGCATTAGCATTGCCACTTTGGCCCCCACCCCCCAAGTCCCTCAGTTGAAAGCCCTCCTCACCAAGTTGGCCAGCCTGCTGCCAAAGATTCCTTACCCCTTCCAGACAGGTGGAGTCCATCCCTCCCTAGCAGGCTATGGTTGTTGAAGAATCTCCCATTGTCATAAAAGTCAAAACCCTCCCGTCAGCACCAGCCACGTAGCCAGGAGTTGATTTGCACTATTCACTTATTTCTAGTTGCCCTTTTTTCTCCAAGAGGTAAGATGGAGAAGAAGATGACTTGGGCACCAATATTTTTCACTTGCTCCCCCAGGGCTTTATAGTCTTCCTTAGTTCTGCCCAGACTCTGGCTTGCAGCGTCATTTGTGCCCACATGGAAGAGTAAAAGCAGACAGTAATCAGTGCTTTTGACAGGTTGTGGCACCCTCTCAGTGATGTCTTGGGTCTTAGCTCCCAGAAGACAGCAAACCTCTCATGACGCCCTGCTAGGTCGGCAGATGAGTGCCTCAGTGCCTTTTAACAGTCACCCACTAGGAGCATTCATCTCTTTATAGTATCTCTTTTGTTGGTACAGTTGCACATTGCAGACCTTGTCCGTGAGTGTCTGCAGCCACTAAAGCTTCAAATCTGTTGTTGGTAGTGATGCTGGAGAGTGGGGACTGAAACAGAGCTCTGCTTTTGTGGGTCATCAGGGTCCAAGGTGCCTCATTCTCAGTGGTGTTCACTACAGGAACATGGTTCTGAAACCACCTATCTCTCTCTGCCTTGGCTCCACTAATACTGTGAAGACCATATGGGTCAGTTCAACAAGGATATCTTGTGTTTGTGACACAATATGACACAAAAGAAGGAACTGATTATAATTCATTTTATTGTAAAAGTCATGCCTGACATTTAGCATGGTTAATTTAGGCTTATTTTCTTTTACTTATCAAAACAAGTATTGGATCCAAAAGAAAAATCATTCGGGTATATTTTATTTGAAATTTGCCTCAGTCTTTAACAGTCAGACCAGTTATCCCCAGGGTATTCAGCTCCCTGAGCTGGAAGGCAGGGATGGAGAGCAAAGTAAACTCATAATACAGGAAGAAGCAGTTTACGACCTGCTGCTCCACATGCACACTTACAAGTCTATGGGATCCACCCAAGAGTACTGTGGAAGCTGGTGAAGGAGCTTGGCAAGGCACTCTCCATCATTTATCAGCAGTCCTGGTTAACAGTGGAGGTCCCTGATGACTGGAATCTTGCCCATGTGACACCCATCTACAAGAAGGGCTGGAAGGAGGATCTAGGGAACTACAGGCCAGTCAGCCTGACCTCAGTACCAGGGAAGATTATGGAGTGATACATCTTGAGTGAGCTCACCAGGCAAGTGCAGGACAACCAGGGGATCAGGCCTAGACAGCATGGCTTCATGAAAGGCAGGTTCTGCCTGACCAAACTGATCTCCTTCTATGACAGGGTGACCTGCCTGGTGGATGAGGGAAAGGCTGTGGATGTTGTCTACCTGGACCTTAGTAAAGCCTTTGACACTGTCGCCCACCACATTCTCCTAGAGAAGATGGTGGCTCATGGCTTAGACAGGTGTAGTCTTTACTGGGTAAAAAACTGACTGCATGGCCGAGCCCAGAGGGTTGTGGTGAATGAAGCTAAATCCAATTGGCAGCCAGTCACAAGCGGTGGTCCCAAGGGCTCAGTGTTGGGGCCAGTCTTGTTTAGTATCTTTATCAACGATCTGGATGAGAGGATCAAGTACACCCTCAGTAATTTTGCAGATGACACCAAACTGGGCTGCAGTATCAATCTGCTTGAGGGTAGGAAGGCTCTGCAGAGGAATCTAGACAGGATGAATCAATGGGCCAAGGCCAGGTGTCGGGTCCTGAACCTAGGTCACAACAACCCCATGCAACGCTACAGGCTTGGGGAAGAGTGGCTGGAAAGCTGCCTGGTGGAAAAAGATCTGTGGGTGCTCGTTGACAGCTGCCTGAACATGAGCCAACAGTGTGCCCAGGTGGCCATGAAGTCCAGCAGCATCCTGGCTTGTATCAGGAATAGTGTGGCCAGCAGGAGCAGGGCAGTGATTGTGCCCGTGTACTTGGCACTGGTGAGGCCGCACCTCGAGTACTGTGTGCAGTTTTGGACCCCCCACTACAAAAGGAACATTGAGGTGCAGGAGTGTGTCCAGAGAAGGGCAACAAAGTTGGTGAAAGGTGTGGGGAACAAGCCTTATGAGAGGTGGCTGAGGGAGCTGGGGTTGTTTAGTGTGGAGAAGAGGAGGCTGAGGGAGACCTTATCGCTCTCTACAACTACAACTACCTGAAGGGAGGTTGTAGTGAGGTGGGTGTTGGTCTATCTCCCAAGATACTAGTGCTGGGTGCTGGGTGAGAGGAAACGGTTTCAAGCTGCATCAGGTTTGGTTAGATTGGATATTAGGAAGAATTTCTTTACTGAAAGAGTGGTTAAGCATTGGAACAGGCTTCCCAGAGAGATGGTGGAGTCCCCATCCATGAAGGTGTTCAAAAAGCATGTAGACGTGGCGCTTCAGCTCATGGTTTAGGAGACATGGTGGTGTTGGGCTGACAGTTGAACTTGATGATTTTAGAGGTCTTTTCCAACCTTAATGATTCTAATTTGCCAGTCGTGGATTTTCAGAGCTTCTAACAATTAAGTAGAAAAAATACCAACACAAGTGCCATGAGATGCAGTCTCTATCCTTTCGTAAGTGATCAAGAAATCCCAGCAGTGGAAGACTCACAGAAGACAGGCAAGGATGATGTGTTCATGAAGGGCAGAAAAGAATGTAGGAAATGACCACAATTGTCTTAAAGGAAGCTGAGCTTCTCTCAACATCAAGGGGAGCAGTAGGTGGACTTTGTCATAGATAAATGGCTGCATCAGCTGAATGGGTCACCTAGTAATGTAAATGGTCTTAATGAAAAAGTCAATAGAACGTATTATCTTCCTGAGCCAGCCAGATCAGCATGGGGGAATTTTTTATGTGGCTCAACCTAATAGAGACTTTAAAAATCAAACAACAAACAGAATGAAATCTGAAGAGAGCAAAGGGCATGAGCTGGCTTCATCCAATGTAGTCCTTCCCAGTGACTGGGGATGTCCAATGTTGGGACAGTAAGCACGTAGAGAGTACTAATGGGAATCATGTTTTGTATTGCAATCCAACTGTATGTTGCAGTTGTTATATTGTGCTTGTGTTCTGAGTTCAGTACACTGATGTATTGCTTTTCTAAATAAAAATCTCATATAATGTCAATTTTCTTTAAATAAGTAAATTTAGTATTAAAACACTGAATGTTCCTTGTGTGCAAAATCTAAAAGAACCAGAGAATATTGGAACCCAGTAGTTCATATTTGTAAAATATACCTATTATTATGAAATTACCACATTTAAAAAGTAATAATTTTATTAAAGCCAGAATTGATTGTATTGGTGGAAATGTAAGAACTATAGCAAAAATAGTGATAGCATACTGTTCAAGAGATTAAAGTTAAATCAGTATGTTTACATAAATGAAATATTTACTTAAGGCTAAATTTAAGGCTTGAGTTTAAAAGTCTTGTCTGAACCCAGAACTGCTAATTTACTTCTCCAGGTCTTGTTTGAACAAAGTAGTTATCACATCTCTGAACTGAAAGCAGAAAGAGCATTTTCAAGATGGGTTTTAAATACAGAATTGTCAGTGTTGAAGTTAGGTGCATTTCAAGATGACTTTTGGTTCCTCTACATGGAAATTCTTGCATTCTGAAATGAGTTTACTCCTCCTATAATCAACAGAGAGAAGTTGTAATTCTAAAGAAAATGTTATCCAGCTTAAGGCCACCAGATAAAATAGGCCAATTGATTCAAGTTTCATATAATCTTTAACAAATACTGACATGTCTAACTACTCAGAATGTAAGGGTTCTTCGATTTCAGGACAGTGCCTAGAATTTTTGAGAGCTATGTTTTGTACAGTCCTCATTTACCTCACCTTCACTTGTTCCTTGATTTTAAGCAGCCTGGTGAGTCAAAGCTTTTATGGCAAGAGAATATCCTTAGGATCGAGTTTGATGTCCTGTGAAACCTAAGCATAGAATTTCACCATAAGCCTACTTCTATAATGTGGAGGTTAAGTATAATCTATTTTCATAATAGTGACCAATAACAGATGATGCAGAACAACTTACTTTCCTAGACAATTTGATCCAAAATTTCCTTATATTCACTATTATTAAAGATATATTCAATAATTTATATGTAATATATAGTACATACATATCCATATGTATGTATACACACATACATATATATGTCAATAAATATAGACATATTTCCAGCAGAACACATCAGCAGTTTTTACTTTTGCAGCTACAAAAAACAGTGCAACAATTTCATTTAATTTCATGTTTGTGAGCAATAAGACTTCATAAATATGGAGGGAAGGTGATAATCAGCATATTGAATAATAATTGCTATATGAAATATCCTTCTGTCTGACACCTTTGACTAGGTGACTAAACAAATTAGAGAGCATGAAGATTTTTCTTTTCACATTAACGGAGTGTTTACTTTCCTTCTAAAAAAGATTAGGACAGATATCATGTACACAATATATTTTTTTTCCCATTAGATAACCAAGTTTGGAATACAACCAAAACATTTCTCAGGTAATTTTTTTTCTGTAAGTGACTTTCTATGATTAAATTGTACAATTTTTTCCCTTTCAATGATGAAAAGTTCTGATATTTGTATCATTTTTTGTTTAAATTCAATTTTCCTTTTTATTTCCCACTTTTTAAAAATTGAAAAGAATATACATGTTCAAAATAAAACAATTTTGTCAGAATAAAACAATTCATTATGCTATGAAAACATTTGTTTTTTCAGTTTACTGAAAGGTATGTTAGCTTTCGTTTCAGTTAACATTTTGTATTTATTCTTACAATTGAAAATTCATTTTAAAATAAGTTATTTTCTAATATTTACTTAGTATATCATATATTCTTCTTTGGTTTTACATCTATTTAGATGGAATTTAGTGGAACAGTGGGGCTGGTTTTTATCTCTGGACCTGGCATCAGACATGATTATTCTTTACTTGCTTTGCAGACAGGAAGGCTGAAAATAAGAGGCTCCAGAGAGCTCCTTGAACTCTTCTTTACATTTCCACTTTTCTTCAGTAAGCAAAGCCTGTATAAAGTATTGTAAAATCGTATGCTAAGTTAGAAATTTTATTTGAGGAACTTTAGGATAGTTTTATGCTTTTCAAGTCAAAGCATGCATACAATTCTGCAAAATAATATCTCTACAGTTTAAATTTTTGATATATTTGTGTTTACCTGACTAATTTTGAAAAGCATTTTTTTTGCCTCTACCTTTAATATGCTTGCTTGCACAGATATGAATGTTTAAAAGGAAAAAGAATTGTAATTGTACCTCATATATCTCAGGTTGTAAGCAGCTGTTTTCATTTGGATGCATACTTATAGTGCTGAATTTTAAGCAATTGACTTGAGCACACGGGTGTGTGATCTTAGTCTTCCTCTGTAATTAGTGAAGATAGTTGTGGACTTTTCCAAAGGAGGATTCATATTAAAAGCATAACTAAATTATTCAGGGAACACTATCAAACTAGTCATACTTCCTTAATAATTCACATCCCATACTGATTAATAAGCTCCTTTAACACTTCAAATATTTGATGTGGGTCTAGAAAATTGTGACTTGTGCTCAGGGGAAACAAAACACGTAAATCCATACATCTTTCATGGAAGGCAAGTTCTAAGACAGAAAGCCCTTTTTGTAGATGCAATATTATTTTCTAAAGATCCCTGAGGGTGGTTGGTGGAAGATGTCTTTTGTGAAGTCTATCCACCAAATTATTCAGATTATTTTGTTCACATACATTCTCTCATTTGTGAGAGGAAAAACATAGTAGGGTATAGATACTGGACACACTTTTAAAATCTCTTCTACTTCCTGTTCAGAAAATTTAGTAATGTAATACATGCACAGGCACACAGAATAATGTATTCTATTCCCTTCAGTCCTCTTTAAGATAGCATTCATCTTAAAAATAGTGATATTACTAGATGTCTATGCATACTTTTTTTCTCATTTTTGCCCCGATTTAACAATGTGTTATTATTATATTATACCTTTCGGTGACATCTGTTAATTTCATTTGGCTGTGCAATGTGATTACATTTACCCAATTTCTTAATGATTACATTGTGAATAATTAATACCTTTATATTCAGTTTCATTGCCAGGAAAACATTTATCCAAATTACAAAGAAAACCTTTTCATGTAATCAGCTGAACACATAACTGGTTCCTCTTTTCAAATTAATCTTAACTGTTAATTTTAAAAGTTACTTCTGGAAGATTCTGTTATTCCAGCAGTGCCTTTGTTAAGCTCGCTTGTGCCAAGAATTGTCCAAATAAGAACACAGTCTCTGCCCCAAGTAATTTTCATGCAGTAGAAAAAAAGAAGAAGATAGCAACTAAAATTATGTGATTTGCTGGGTAAAGCCTTGTGCAGAATTGCATACTCACCGATTGCACTTGTTAGTATAGCGTTTCTTTGTATTTTTTGTCTATTGTATATTCTTGTTACACATGAATATATTTTTATTATATATTCTACAACCGATGATCATGTCTTGAAAATTTATTTCTTAAACATACTGAGTGAGATTTTCAGTCGTTACTAATGGTGTTATATCTCCCCTTCACCTCTCATATTTGTAAGCTTCCCTCCAGGAGAAAGGGACTGCTTTCAATAGTCACGGACAGTTGTTTCCTGAGAAGCAAATCCATATAAAAGATTGAAGTTGATCCCAAGATGCCAGGCACCAGTGATGAATCTATATTTCTTAGGATCATTAGTCTGCTTTAGCTGCTAGTATTGATAGCTTTGGTAGAGCTGCCTCAGTGGATAGAATAATAGAAATACAAATTCTGCTCATTTTCACTTGTTGGAATATGGAGCACAATTTAATCAGTTAAAATGCAAGATGTCATTTTGCTTTCTAGACTGTGAAAGCCCTGGAAATTTATACAGACACTGGCAATTTGGCAGGCCACTACCATAATGGGATGAATTGTGCATATAGGTTGAGAGAAAAAAATCACGGTCCGATGCATTCCATAATTGCAAAGTGGTACTGTGGAAACAATGTAAATTAGTAAACCTATAGTCTCTGAATCTGTATCTAGAATAGATAGTTTTAATTGTTTTTCAATATCTATCTCAGCATTACTGAGCTAATATCTAAACAGGGACAACTAGTAATGGAGGATCTATAAGATTCTATTTGCTTATTTTCAGCAAAACTACCAAAAATCCTGGAGTACTTTTTGCAGTCAGCTGCACTATTGTCATTAATGTGATACCTGAAGACTGTTTCCATTGCCCCAATTCCTACAAAAATATCTTCTTCTTGAGTCAATCTTGTTTCTGATTAAAAAGAAGGATTCAGAAATACATCAGCGAGGTAATAACCACATCTGCAATCCAAATTAAGATATATTATTATTTCAGGGAGCATTGTTAAAAGACAGAGAGAAATTAAATAAAAAGGAACAAATGGAGATAAAAGAGAGGACTTTGAAGGTCTGGGATTAAGAATGTTAGATACTGAATGAGTGGTGTTTTGCCATAGCCATGGTGGTATAAAAAAGCTAACTGGGGCAAGGACTGTAGTAAAGGTAATAGGTTTTACTACAATTTCTCTAGTATTGAACTGTGGCCACATAACTATTGAATGAGGGTCTATCTGTAGTCAGCAGAGAAAGAGAACAGCAACAGAATGGAGAGAGAAGAAATAAAGAAATAAAAGATTTAAGGATCCAGGGTCAAGGAGTGTTAGAGCTGAGACTACCCACCAACTGCCCAAACTAGAACATCAGATAGACAACTTTCCCTTTTCTAAAATTATTTAATGTTACATAACTGGAATAAAATTATAGTAGTAATGAGTATCCTGCACAGATGCAAAAGGAAATAATGAGTTGAATAAAGCTGCACTGTCAACACAACAGGGACTAGAACCTGCTCCTGGTGTCTCTGCTTTGCTTTGCTAAAACATTTAAAGTAGAGAAAGACATGGGCGTATCCCCCATTTAGTGGGTAGTAAAGCTGGATTATCCCCAAGTGGGGAGCAGATTTATTTAAACAAAGAGATGTGCAACAAATTGTTTTCTCTCCTGTGTTGACACAATTCAGACTGTTAAGCTTCCAGTCTTCCCTGAGACAATATGACCTCTGGAACTAGCTTTCATTTGATTCTTCCTAAGTGGAAAAATATAGTGTTAAGTCTCCAAACACATGGGGGAATGCTGAATGATAAACTCCCACTGAAGGCCCTAGGCCACAAAGAAAAGTTTCAGATAAATTGCTTATCTCAGCTGTACTTCCAAGCCTGTAGAGATTCACCCATTTCTAATTTACCATGAGAGTTGTGGGAAAATAATCCTTGCTGCTGGCAAAACTCATGAAAGTCTTGTTTTGCAGGGAAAAGAAGGCTTTTTTTTTTTTTTTGGGGGGGGGGGGGGAGGAGGGGGACCTAGAAAAAATTAATGAGGGATATCCAAAATTAGAAGGTCATTGAATTAATTCTAAGAGCTAGAGTTTCATGGGATGAAAGCACTTTTGCTATTATGTATGGAACACATCTGTTTTATTTTGTTATTGTCTTAATGTTTTTGTATGTGTACATGATGCTATGATACATATATGTCTTCTATTTAAATATAAACCTATTAAGATTTTCACTAGATTTAATAGCTAATTATATGATTTTTTTTTGTCTTCTGCTCTGAAATAAAAATGTACAGTACAATGCAACTCATCCCAACCTGGTGGAGTTAACTTTCATTAACTTTGAGTTGTGAGGCAAACTTTCAAGTTTTTCTTATGTTACATAAGTAAAATAGAGAGTCATTTACACTTTCCTGACTTTTTGTTTTCTTCTTTATAAATTGTTACAGAATGATAATCCCCCTATATTTTTATAAGTGGTTGAGAAGGAAAATGGAAATGTTCCTACTTGAAATCTCTAAAATAACATATTGCATTCAATATGCAACCCTGCCAGAACAGTATTCAGGCTTCAAAATAATAATAAAAAAAAGCTTCCATATTAGACAAATTTGGTATTCAGACTGTTAAGGAATGTTAGGAGTGACTGCCTTCTCTAGGAGCTCTAGCCGAAGACTCCCTCCTGCCCGGCTGCTGCAGCCCAGATTGGTACCTGAGGACCTGGGCTCTCTGCCTAGGCTGAGAGATGCAGCTGCTGCTTTCCTGTTTGTAGGGGGAGAGAAAGTGAAAGTACACAGGGAAAAAAAATAGTTAAGAAAAAAGGATCTATATGAGAAAAAAATAGTATAGACAGCAGTGATCAGGTGCTGGACTGAGTCAGGCAAGTGTATTGACTGGCCCTGCTTATGTGCAGCTGGCCCCTTTTATCCCCTTTTCTGTCTTCGCACACTTGTTCCTCCCTGACCTCAACTGATTCTCTCTTTTCCCCATCTTTGGCCCTTGCCCTAAACATCCAATAGTAAGTTCCATACATCCCCACAGACCATCCCCTCAGGTAACCCCTAATACTCTTGCTATTCTTGTTTCTCCGTGCTAGTTACAATGTTCAAGGTGATGACCTTCAAGGCTATGGCTGAGTTGTTCCTTTATGGCCCATCCATAAGTGGCTGAAGAGTTCTGATCTTCATTATTGTTTCTGTTATCACTTCTTGTTAGGTTTGTATATCTGTGTGTTTAATTATCATTTTCTTTGTTACTTATTTTCTTAAACTGAATAATCATCAACCAAGTGATTTAAATAAGCACATGCCATCACTTTCCACATGCCCTTGCACAGAATGTAAGCACATGTTTTGTAAACTAATAAAATATGATCAAATTCTTGATCAAATATACTGTCCAGCTTTTCCATCTCCAAGTCCATGAGTAGGTCACTTGGTTAACAATTTCTGTGATTAAAGGAGTTTCCCTTATTTTCCTTATTTCTTTTCAATTTTTAAAGGCTTTTAAAGAAGGTTAATAAAAAACAGAGCTTTTGTTTCATGTGATTTTTCTTCTTTTACCTTCTAATTTTATTTTCTGTCAAAGATAATTTGTTATTATTGTATTTGTTATTATATATATCATCCATTTATATATATGAAATGCCCAGTCTCTATAACACTTCAATTATATTACAATTCTTGAAATTAAGACAGATTGGTGTTTTAATGGTAGCAGTTACAAGGACCTATTGCTGTTCTTCCATGTACAACTTTCAATCTACTCTCCAGTAAAACTAGAAAGCTGTGATCTCCAGGGAAATTGTTAACCCTGTCAAATTGAACACAACACTTGGATATGGTAAAGCTGAACAGCATATTTGATGATCAAGTATTTGATCTTATATTATTACTTTACAAGACAATGCTTACATCTGTGCACACATGTAGACATGTAAAGGTCTTTCTTCCCCCCACCCCACACCTCCCCCCAACCCACACCCCCGTTTTTGTTTTGGTGTTTTGTTTGGTTTGGTTGGTTTTGGGGTTGCTACTTTTGGTAATACAAATTGATTTGAATCATTGGCAACATTAGTTTCTTCTTGCCAATATCATGTGCTGCTTTGCTTGACTGATACATTACATGCCCTCAGATTAACTAATTTTAATGATACTCTTTTACATGTTTGTTGAAATACTTTAGGCCTCTGCAGTCTAATGTTATCCTATTATGATGGCGTGATCCTCCTTCCTGGTTAGCTTGAGAAACTGCTGAGTAGTCTCTGTTACTACTGATGAGAGAGGCCATGACATAATGTTGTCAAAAGCATTATAAAATCTATTGGTGTTTAAGTTACTTACATTAGCCTTCTCCTCCTTTTTAAATACATATGCTTTAAAAAATTCTTTCAGGATAGCTGAAGCATTTAGGAAATTTTAATCTCTGGATCTTTTTTCATACTTATAAATGTCTTCTCTTATAGTTTGAAATTAAGTAATTTTGGAGTGTAAAATATAATAGCAAAAGCAGTAAAAATATCCCAAGTGGATACATGGAAAACAAGAACTCCCTGTGGAGCTACTTAGGAATATAGAAATGTTCAAAGCAGCCAGCTGTTGGTTTTAATTTTTTAAACATAAATTCTTGATTTGTTAAAAATTTGCCATATATACTGATCTCAACACATTTCTGTGACAAAAAATAATTTCAAAATTAATGTTTTTAAATTATTTAAATATTAGTATTATTAGTCACTATTTTCTGAGATTTTCTATTCCATTTTGGGGCAGAGAGTTTTCAGAATATAAAAATCAGCTTTTAGGGGACAAAATCCATTTTCTAGTCATTTCTGCCAAGTTAGTTTGCAAATGACACCATGGCAATATTAAGTGTAGGCTACAGAGGCTGTTTCTTTACATTTAAGGATGGTAGTTGATGAGAATAGCATAAGCATGGCAAAGTGAGAGAAACAATGAGGCACCTTCCAGGTTTTGGAGCAGTGACGTGCTAGATGAGAGGTGGCAGCAGATTGCTCAGCTGTCATAGGCATTTTCCTCAGGGAGTCAATGTTCGATCTGACTCCAACAACAGGCAATTCCATTCCTTACTGCTTGCCCACCTTCTCTGGATTTCTGCTTGCCTCAGCAGTTACTCCTTGGCGTGCAGAGGACCATGAATTTAGTAGACTGTCCAGCAGCCAAAATTGGACAGGAGACAGAGAAGAGGGATATAGACTGGAAGATGAGCATAACTTTTATCACCTACCTTTCTTCCCATTATCAGTTCTATACTGTCTTGACAGGGCTGGGAATATGTTCTGGGCATTAGCAGAAGCTGAAAGAGACGGGCAAGCAGAGACCAGAGCTGGGCACACAGGCAGCAAGATCATTACAGCAAGAAGCTGTGAGATATGCTCAGTTCTGAAAGTCTTTGGCTGTTTGGGGAGGATGGTGCCTCTGTGAGCTACTTGCTAACACAGTTGAAGTTAATTGTATCAACCTAAGAATGAGGACAATAGTTTTGCAGTGATGCCTTCAGCAAAGCTGCAGATCAACATGTTTGCATAAATATTGCTTAAGTTTCATCTTTATACCCAGCAGATGCTGCTATCCTTACTCTGGTCATGGCTTCTAGCAAGTTATAACAGCTAAGCAAAACAATACAACAGGCTGGAAGCAATAGCAGCAAAATTATGAAAAAGACTTGCTTTTCTATGTATGGATTCCACTCTAATTAGCCAAATGAAAGCTTTCCTTTTAGACCAGGAGAAAGAAAAAAAAAAAAAGGCTTGTACTCTTTATTTGCATATGTATTCTGTCAATTAAAGCAGTATTTTCATTTCTGTACTATACTTTGGATTACTAAAACCTACCACATCTCTGCAAGTGCTGTGAGGACGGGATGCTTTAATCTGTGCCAAGTTAGATAGATACAAACTTTGTGGTAGCCTTTCTCATGTGGATATAAAAGGTGTTGGTGGCAGAAAGATTACTACCCCATATACTACCAGCTTTTGTCAGTGAATCAGAAGTATCTAATGTGATACTTCTGAGGGTAAGGTACAGTTTATTCTGATTTCAGAGCCACAAAGCACACTCAGTATGACAACCACCACCCCCCACCCCCCCCTTTCTCTCCACCACAACCATTTTTGGTGAAGTAGTTCTTGTTTTCTTCCTAACAGCTCCTTTCTCCTTTCTATTTGTTTGTGTCAGTCTCATGCCCCATGATGGGGCATGATGGGTACCCTTGGCCAGTATGCTGATGACAGAAAACTAGGAGGAGTGGCTGATATGCCAGAGGACGGCGCTGTCATCAAGATGGACATCAACAGGCTGGAAAAATGAGCTGAATGGAACCTAATGAAGTTCAATAAGGGGAAGTGCAGTCCTAGACCTGGGGAGAAACAACCCCATGCACCAGTATGTGCTGGGGGTCTACTGGCTGGAAGGTAATTTAGCAGAAAAGGACCTGGTAGTCCTGGTGGACACCAAGTTGAACAAGAGCCAACAATGTGACATTGCTGCAAAGAAGGCTAATGGCATCCAGGGCTGCATAAGGAGGAGTGTTGTCAGTAGACTGAGAGAGGTGATCCTTCTGCTCTACTCAACACTGCCAAGGCCGCACGTGGAGTCCTGTGTCCAGTTCTGGGCTCCCCAGTAGAAGAGAGACATGGACGTATTGGAGAGAGTCCAAAGAGGGCCTCTGAGGTGAATGAGGGTCTGGAATGTCTCTCCTGTGGGGAAAGTCTGAGGGATATGGGACTGTTTAGCCTAGAGAAGGCTCAGGGGGGATTTTATCAATGTATATATATACCTGAAAGTAGGGTGTAAAGAGGATGGAGACAGGCTTTTTTTCAGTGGTGCTGAATGACAGGACCAGAGGCAATGGGCACAAACTGAAACACAGGATCCATCTGAACTTCAGAAAACAGCTTTTTGCAAACTTTTCTGAGAAATCAGAGACCATTAATACAAGTTCTTAACCTTTGTTTAAATCAAAAGACAAATTCCAGTTGACTTAATCAGATTACAAGTTTCACTCTACCTGTCGTGTTTTATCTTGAGATACTTCAGTGGTAATGTTAGTAAAACATAAGGTAACCTTTGAGTTGAATGATACAATTCAGGATTATTTTTATTTTTCACTTAAAAAATCAGAAAATTATACAAATCTGGAAATACTTTTTTACTGTGAGGGTGACCAAGTACTGGCACAAGTTACCCAGAGAGGTTGTGCAGCCTCCCTCCTTGAACATATGCAAAAGCTGTCTGGACATGGTCCTGGGCAACCAGTAGTAGGTGGACATGACTAATCGGGGGGTTGGACAGGTGATCTCCATGAGGTCCCTTCCAACTTCATCCATTCAGTGATTCTCTGAATTAGGACTTGCTAGTTGAGCAGAGGACTTCTGATAACTCAGCAAAAAAAATATTTTCCAGTTTATTTTGAGGTAATATTAAAAACAGCTGGCATTCAGGCTAGATTGTGAAGGTTGTCTAGAAAGGACTGGCTGAATGACAAAAGAATTTCATGCTTGGTCTTGAAATGAAGAAAATTAGCAATTCTTCATTTAGAAAATACTGAAAATATGAAAAATTAGTAGAAGTCTGTAAGCAAAGTGCTTGTTGCTATAATCACAATTTTATTAATTTCATATCATTTTTATGTCATAAGAAGTATAATTCTTTTGGTATGAAGATACAGGTATTCTAGTTACAGCATTTAAATGTTACAGAAGCACAAACCAAAAAGATCTCCAGTTTCTTAGAGATATGAGAATTTAAGGAAACAAATAACATTTGAGCAGAGGCAGGCAAGTACTGTGCAGCTGGTGGACAATATCGATCAGAACAATAAAGAAAATTTTTCAGTGAGTATATTGATCTTCTGTACAAGCATATCACAGCATAGCCATACATAACATCTCTAAAGACTTTTCCTATTGCAAGTCAGTCTAATGTATTATTATGTCTGTGACCTATGGGATGCATAGCAACATGTTACAAGGATTTTACTTACTCTCATCTCTGTAGGATGAAGATTACTTTTTAAATTGTAAAAATTAAAAGTTTCCAGTTTTCTAGAAGCAGAGTTTTTTAAGTTACAAAAAATAAATTCAAAGTGTTACCCTATCTTTCATAGATGCTAGAAGTGAGAGCTCCTTTTGAAAAACAACTACAATTTTTTATACTATACTTCATATTCACAGATTCACAGAATCACAGTACTTAAGTGGTTTATTCTGTCTGTACAGAGGCTGGAATAGAATACTAAAACATATTTTTTTCTGTATTATCAAGTTTGTGCTTGTAATGAGAGAAAGTTTTGGCTGGCGTTTTAAAGTTTACTTACAAAAAAGACTATTCGCAGAATGTACTATTAATACATATTATTTGGATGTGAAACGTTGTTTCAAATAATCCTAGTTACAGTGAATCTCTTAAAAGGTGATGCCTGATCAGGTTTGTGAAGCGGTACAGCTACATTTATGCAGTTGTTCCTTCCCCTTAGAAGACAGTGTTATAGAAACTCAGCTCCAGTGCCTGACTCTATTACAGATTTAATCTATAACCCAGGTTTACTGCCGATGGAAGAGTTAGTTGACTAATACATTTCCGTAAAAGGCAAAATCAGAAGAAAACAATAAACCAAACATACATTCTTTTCTTAATCTTCAGGTATTACTTGTTTCATTCCAGTGTTTTTTTCAGATCGAGGGAAGTACAAGCATCTACACAGTCATTTCAGCTTCATTAAAAGGTGAGTTTTGGAGCAGGTCTGTACATTGTCCTCAGCACTCACTTTGGATGAAACTTAGTGAGAAGATACACCCCAGGTGTTTGGCTCATGCCTGAAAAGCTATGGATGTTCATTTCAAAGTAAAGTTGTTCTGAAATTGTTGTTGTGTGGACATCACATTCTCAGTACCAGCTGTTTCACTGTGCAAGCCCAGTCCTATTTATCTGCATTACTTGCTAACGTAGACATATTCACTGAGTCCAGTTCAGTCTGGGCACACAGAGAAACTACATGTGCAACACAGATGGCAAATGAATATGAACAAATTACAGCACACTGTAAGCATGTCAGACTTATTATGGATATCTACAGCATGTTCAACAGGGCTGATCTGTCCATGCATAATGGATGCTTCTATGGATATTGAACAACTGTCCAAATGGACAGAGCCATTCTTCCAGCTGGGATGGGTGGACTTCTAGTTAAGTATTCAAAGTTTTTAGTTTTTGGCAAGAGACTGCTATCAGAGAAACTGAGGTGTATAAATAAAGTCTGCCAAGTGTTCTTGGAAGTTTACGATGGACCCTTAAACAAAGGTGTTGTAGTTTAGCCCCAGCCAGCAGCTCAGCCCCACACAGCCGCTCGCTTACTCCTCTACCAGCGGGATGGGGGAGAGAATCAGAAAGGTGAAAGTGAGAAAGCTCATGGGTTAAGATAAGAACAGTTTAATAATTAAAATGAAACAATAGTAATAATACCAACAATAATAAGGCAATGAAAGGGAAAATAACGAGAAAGAGAGGTGAAACCTGGGGCAGGGGGAAGGGGGAATGAACAACCAAAACAAACTGCACGTGACGCAGCCGCTCACCACCTGCCGACCCGATGCTGCCAGTCCCCAAGCAGCAACAACCCCTGAGCCAATTCCCCCAGTTAATATACTGGTCATGATGGCATATGATATGGAATATCTCATTGACCAGTTTGGGTCAGGTGTCTTGGCTGTGGCCCCACCCCTCCTGGCCTCTTGGCCACCTGGCACAGCATGGGAGGCTGGGAAGGTCCCGCACTGCTACAGACACTACTTAGCGACACTGAGTTGTTACTTAACAACAACTAAAGCATCCATGTGCCATCGGCACTTTACCAGCTACAATGAAGAAAATTAACCCTATCCCAGCCAAAACCAGCACAACTGTACACAAAAAAGCCTGCCTCTACTTTTTTGAGGTATTTACTTTTTCCTGGACATGACAATATGAAGCAAATCTTGCAATGGTATTAATTATATCACCTTCTTAGCAGACTCTGGATTCCCTAAATAATAATAAATAGTTATAAAGCTTGAAATAATTAAAATCAAACATTAATATAATATTTAACTGTGAATATTAGCAGCAGCCATGTATCAATACATGGCTAAAAGAATCATGTCTAACAGAGAGAGTTTTCACACTGAATTTTATTGCTGAAAACTTTTACATACAATTATACCTGACTCATTCACTGCCCTATATAGATATGTCTGGGATTATTTGTGAAAAAGAAAATCTAGTTTCGTCACTGCTAATTTAACTTCCCAGAAATATAAACAGCTTTCAGGTAAGTAGAAGAGTATAACTTGACAATGACAGAGCTGAAGAGTGTACTTTCCATTTACAGTGTAAAGAGGCAGTCAGCGTTGAGCATTTACCCTCCTCCTTTTTGTGCAAACTTGCTCTTGAGTTACATCGAGGGATGCTGCTCTTCTGGCTCCCACAGACTTTCCCATTTGATCACATCTGATATGTTCCCCCACCCCCCAGGCTGATAAGACTACTCTGCTGATATTTATGTGAGCAGGAATACAAGGTAATAACTGCCAAAGGTGGTCCCTGTTGCTGATGGTTTTGGTCCTTTCTCATCCTGACAAGATTTATTTTGGTTGCACTTGATCAACGGACTATTCCAATTACATACAGATTTGAAAAAATGATAGTGGACATTTCTTCTAAACTATAGGAATAATTCATAGAAAATAATCTTTAGGAAAGGTAAATATTTACAGGATATGAATTTTCACACAAAAGAAAATAAAGGCACTTCTGTCCATATGGATTTAATACATCTTTAAACAGAGTAATAGCTAAACCCAGAATTTTTTGGAAAATGCTTGAAAAGAAAAACGGCATTGTTTTTCTGTGTTACTATAGTCAAGGCTAATAACTGACTTAGGTAAAAGCTCTTTAGGTTATTCTGGAACTCATAGGAGTAAGAAATCAGGTAAAGATTCTGCACTGAGGTTAAGAAGTTCTTGGCTCATTAAAGAAGTAATTTTACAGAGACACATTTTCTGTATATATCACAAAGATAGTTCTTCGTCCTTCAAACTGTATGTTCCATTGTGAGTGGATTTTTAACTGTTATAGGTCAGATATAACAGTGCAGGACTGACAGGGCAGTGAATGTGGTACTATATGTTAGTAGCTTGAACTGAAATCCAACGTGGGAGGTCAGTCTACAGCATAATTAGATAACATTCTCACTCTCTAACTTGCCTTGACTTTCTTAGGTAATTTGGTAAACTAGGAAATGTGTGTTCCTTTATGACTTTTATTCAAATAAAACAAGATTTTAGAGCACAATCTCATTAGGGCAAAGTCTTTTCCTTAAAGGAGAAAGTGACTTTCTACATGAAAGGAAGGCATGGGAGTTTTAGCTCTAGAGAGGTGAACTATGGGCCTGAAGACCACCAAGCTATTGTTGGCTGGATTTTGTTTAGTCTTTTGTTGGGTCCCCTCCCCCCAGCCCTGCCCCACCGTAGTACGGACATAGTCAAAGGGTTCATAAAGGTCACACAGTAGAGCTTTACAGTGATATTATGACAGATATTAAGACAGATCATAAAAGGGTGATGAAAACCATACAAAAGACCAAAGAAACTAAGATTGTCCCAATTAAAGGGAGAGGGAAAGTAATAGAAGGGAATGAGCTATCATTCTGAGATCTATGTATAACTAACAGTCCATCTCTAATTCCTACTCATCTCAGACCTTTAGAGTCAGCTACTTGTGAATAATTATGTAATGGGACTTGTTGCTGCTGGGATTTCAGAAGGCCTTTCAGGCAAAAAACCCCCTGTTGTGAACTATGGAATGTGTAAAAAAAAAACAACCCAAAACAAACAAACTGTATGTCTTTACTGAGTGATTCTTTCCCCAGTAATTATGCACTCAGGTTTCAGTTGTGGGATTTTTTAAATTATGGTTTTTATTTTTTCACCCCCTCCAAGTACTATAATTTATGTAAAAAGGGGAAAGGATTGGTTTGTTACACTTACTTTCTCCTTTTCTCTCCACTACAAGAAAGTAAAGGCACAATTGCTGTATATATTTTCTTACATTTGACCGCTTATAAACCTGTTGAAAGAAACAGTCATTTTGTATATAGCCCTGTAAAATGACTATACTTTCTGTAATTTCATTTTTCTCTGAGGAATAATTAACAATAAGAAAAAAAATTTTATTCCACTGTTTATAAATTGAATAGCTAAGACTTTTAACTAGAGATTGCTTAGCAGCTGAATACTTCTAAAAGTATTTAATATTTGCTGTGAAAAGTGAAGGTGAATTTTAAAATATATAGGTGTTTTTTTATTAAAAGAAAAATCTTTCAAGTTCACTTTACCCAGGCTTATCAAAATGAAAGTTATCTGTTATTATACAGACATTATAATATTATGCTATAGGGATTATGTCTGATTTACAGTTATCTGAAGTCAGTATAAGTCTTTCAGGTTGCCCCAACAATGGCCTTAAAGGCAAAACAAAACAAAAAACCTTGTACGTTTTACCCCTTTATCATAACGCTAACGTTCCCATCGCAACAGAATCCTTCTGAGCAGCCTTCCCCATTAAAACCAGCCAAACCCCCAAAAAACCCCACGCCACTTTTTGACTTTGACATTGACAACCCAGGCTTGGTAACACTTTGAGTTGTCATGATCTCTCACCTCTACCATTTTATCACTTCAAATCAATAAACTTAGCAGAGGAGTGACAGACAACCTCAAATTGTAGAAATTACTCAATTAAAGCAAATACTTGGGAACTCACACATAGGTTAGCAGTTTAATAGTTAGAATTTTTTTATTCCCTTTTCTTTAGTTTTTAAAGTGTATTTTCTCTAAAGGGAAGCAAGTTTACTATGTCTTTATCCCCTACAAATATCTTGGGATGTATAATCCATTCTCTACTTCCTAATTTTTGCTAAAGTTGAAAACTGATTAATTCATCATAGTTGTTAAGCAGGTGCCAACAAACGTTACAGCTACAGTATAACTTGCACAAATGTCACTTTTCATTAACACCCTTTTGATTCCACTACCATGGAATGTCACAAATACTTTATATATGACTCTTTAAACATAATTTCCCCCCCCCCCCCCTCTTTTTTTTCCTTTCTTACACATCTCCATTTGCTAGAGAAAAAAATTATTATTCATTTGGTCTACTTTACCACCATGTTACTATGTTTTTGATAACTGTTTTCATAAGTAACATTTCTATGATGTAATTCCTGTCATCGTTCAGTTCATAATTTTTCCCTCAGAATTTCTTAAATAATGCTTAAGTAAAAGTCTTAATTGTTCTATGAATGTTTGACCCTGTATTCAGCTTGATTTAAAAATAGTACAGACTAGAGAAGTAATGATCGGTTATGGAGTGAAACAGAGGACAGACATTTTGCAAAATCTCACTGTGCATTGAGCTAGAGTGCTTCTCCCACAGACTAGTCTAGTTTGGTATTTAACTAGGACTTGAATGAATCTGAGGGGTCAACACCAGATGTGAGAGGCTGGACCTCCTGAAAATGCTAACATTGAAGATAAGTACAAGGCAGGTACATTACAGCAAAAATGGCAAGGATTTTTAGGTAATTTGATATTTTGATGAGTAATACATTATTATTCTTGCATGTCAGTTATGCACTGTTTTAGAAACTTTGCTGAACTTCATCCCATGTCTTTGATTCCAACAGTCAGACATCCCACAAATGGACCTTTCTACTTTACCAAAAGCATAATGTACTACTTGGCATACAACTATGAATCCTATGAAGATAAGATATCCATGTGAGAATGAGGTAACATGTCCTAT
This sequence comes from Phalacrocorax carbo, assembly GCF_963921805.1. Lineage (NCBI taxonomy): Eukaryota > Metazoa > Chordata > Aves > Suliformes > Phalacrocoracidae > Phalacrocorax > Phalacrocorax carbo. The sequence goes on from NC_087513.1 coordinate 165,437,687, forward strand.
TACTGCAAGAGGCTGGAAACTAAAACCACCTCCCAGCTTTTCATTACACCAAGACCTTATATAGTGAAGTAATTTCAGGATGTAGGAACAAAGATAATCTGTAAAGGTAAATATCCTGAGTCTTAAATCTGCTATTTTTAGTAGCAACAGCTATTATCAATCTAAATGAGCAATCTAAAGCTACTAAATTAATTGGGTACTAAATGGGTTATTTAACAGCTATTTTCAGAGCATTGGAGCACTGTCACCACTCAGTAATGATTGTTTGCTTGAAAACTATGGAATAATAGCAAAAATAGTACTTGTGAGCTGACATCTTAAGTACCTAATGTTAATTGTAGTTTAAAAATAATACCATTATCAGCAGCTCACAAAAGCTAAGTAATAGTTGCTTTTAATAACGCGTGGGTATTTAGAATTGCCTCTGTAGTTATATAGCAAATACCATTTCTGCCTTTGTAATTCCCTCTAAAATTAAACAAGCATTTGTCTTGTCTTCTTAGAATTGCTGAATAACTGGGAAAGAAAAGCATTAAGCATACTGACTATGTCATGTTTTCAACTGTCCAAATTTTCATATGTGATCTAATGGTATACTGAATTATGAAGCAAAGCAAAGATGTATATTTAACAAGTTTATTTTTCATTTATTTCACCAAATTATAGTACATGATTAACAAATGGCACATACTAGGGTAGCAGAATTCATCTGGTTTCCTGTACTTTTATAATTACACCGAGTATAAGACACTCTGCACTTAATAAATAGAAAAAGTAAATACTTTTAGATTAAAATCTGTTGAGGTTGCTTTTTAAAAGGGATCAGATTAATTGTATCCTTGAAATAACTAATTTTTTTCATATTATGTAAACCAGAATCTATTTGTAATTGAAGCAATCCCCCTCCCAAAAAATTACTTTAAATTATAAAGGACATGTGTTTTCTACCCAAAGATGTCATTTATCATGTTGTTTATCATACTTTTGAGCAATGCCATGGCGGTATGCTGTTGACAAAGGTATTTGAGTAAAGTGAACTAGAAGGCTAAGATTTATTTCAATATGGTTTTGTGGGTTTTTTTCACTTTAGAGTTACAGATTTTCTAACCCAGGCAATTAGGTTCCCTTAGGGAAGACACATTATCCCATTCTAAACTAAATAGTCAGGATGAATAGAATGAAATAAACTATGTAAATAACTCTACACCTCTTATAGAGGGAGCCTAAGCAAGTAGCTGACACTAGATACTTGTGTTTCAAGGCAGCTAAAATTAGGTAAGATGACTCTGCTCTTGCCAGGGCTAATTAAATCAGCACTATTCCATGTATGAAGATGAAAGACTAGATAATATGGAAATTATCTCATAATCCTTTACATTTTGGGGGACTTAAGTGGATTCTTCTGTCATTTTATACATCTAGTACATATATGTGTGTATAATATATGCATACATATGTGCATAAATTTTATATTATATAAAGTTTATATATACAATGTACACACACACATACACTTCTTTATATATGTGTATATATGCTTTATATATGTGTATACACACACATATATGTTAAGAAAATACATATATTTACATATATTAAAAATCCCCAGGAAATAGTTATACAGTTCTCAACCAACAACTGGATTTTTTTTGGACACAGTTAATTTCTGATTTGAATAGACTTTTCTCCAGTTTCAGCAAGCAAGATAACTAATGAACTAAGTTCTTGGAATAATTAAAGAATAAAAACATGCTACAGAAATATGTATGATATTTTCTACCTCAGCTGTACACAAAACCAGGATTGTTTTTTGGATTTCACCAGAATATTCCCAACACAGGAACCCAGAAAATATAAAATGTTCTTCTATAATGGAGGATAGATTTTAGTGAAGTGTAAATTTCCTTAGGATAGCTTTCCCTGGAGACATTCCCCAAGTGTGTCTACAGTCTCTTTAAACTCTCTCCTTTACATTTCTATAACTCTCACAAAAGCGTAAGAAACGTAAGTTGTAAAATTCTAATCTAGCACTGGTATGTTTAATGAACTGGTTTGTTTAATGAGATGGGATGGTTCAAGATTATTAGTTTCAGTTGTTAAATCAAATACAATTGATATAGACATATACTTTATCTCATAATGTTAGTTTCTATTTCTTTTTATCGTAGGGACTTTAACATTTGAATGGGTAGTAAAATTCTGCAAAACCGTGGCATTTTGGTAGAAGTAATAAATTATTTATAAATTTAGTTGGGAAAAAATTGTGTGGTTTTCATATGAAAACCAGGAACATATAGCATTAAATAGTTAAATCCAGGAGAATTTTGTGTCTTTTGGGTAAAGCATCTTGTTGATGCCTAACATGTAGCACAAAATAATCCATTATAACCTTAATGGAGGAGGGGGGGAGATCTGCAAAATTCTGGGACCCAGGTTCCAGATCTTGTGAGAACTAAAATGCTATGTAGCAAAAATTAAAGGTTAATAAATGGAGAAAACCCTTACTTAACTGTCCTAGGTAAGAACTGTATTGATCAAGCTACCAAAGTTTTGAGGCAAAAACACATCTAGACATCTTCAGCTGTGCTGCTGAACAAAATCTGTAGATCTCCTGGATTTACTGAGCTGCCTGTATATCTCACATCCAACTCTTTAGATATAAAAGTACTTTCTGAATGGGTTGTGATTTCTTATACTCTAGACTGGCAGGTGTTCAGTTCTCCAGACATACATGAGTGTTCTCTCTTTTCACTATCCTGTTAAACTGGTACTCAGCCAGGTGATTTAGTGTTCATCAAAATTTAGGAATTGAAAAATAATTCTACATATGCTGGTACAGACATAATTATTGAGACTCCAGGAAACAGATGTCCTAGAACTTACGTCCCATGAAAACTCATAAGCATTGGGTAGTCTGTGCAGTCATATGAAGTGTGTGCTTCACTGACCTCAGTAAAAATCATGAAGGATTCCTAGCACCATATAATATTTATATGAAGAGGAGAGGGAACTGTAGGTTCTGAGTTAAACCTTTTACCCCCAGGTTTAACCAACAGCTTCCCAATTCAGAAACGAGCAGGCTACACAGCATCTTACATGGGACTTTTGCCTATGTCTCCACTTAAAGCAGGACCACTGTGAAGGCAAGAGGCAAGGTTCACAGGTTTGGAAAAAGAGTAGGCAAGAGATAAAATTGAAAAGTAGCTTTAAGGTAGTTCCTAGTTGCAGCAGTTGAACAGAATAAATATTTAAACAAGGGAGTATAAGTCTAAGTACACTTTTACAGTTTGGTACTCAGGCCAGTGATAAAATCAAATCAGGAGCCTAAATTCCCTGCAGAATACATAATAGATAGTGACACTCCTGGACTGGAGTGTACAAGAGACAGAATATCATCTAAATCAACCAAAAGATTGTGCTAGAGCCTGAAACATCATATTTTGTGTAAGTTCAGAAATATGCCTCAAGAATGTACAGAAACATATCTGAGGAAATAAGATTCATAACCTAAAATTACTCTTCTGCTCAGGTGACATGGCTGAGAATACAGTTCTCAGCAATGGAAAATTTCTATATTTATTCAGCAATGTTTAATTGTATTTAGAATCCTAAATACCTTCAGGTGGAGAAGCCTGAATTTTTCACTGATTGCTTCTCTAAGTCCATGCAGAAGAGAGGCCTTCAGTCATCCTTCAGTCTGAAGTGCATGTAGGACTATGGTTTTGACACTTCACATATAGATTAGCTAAAAAAAGAAATATAAAGAAAGCAAAGCAAAACTTTTGCATTGCCTTGCCTTAAAACTGGACAACTTTTCATATAACTACAGAGCAATAATCAGAAAAGTAATTTTGTGTTATTACAGAGTGCTCTCCATAGAATCGAAAACTCAAATGTTGCTTGCAAAGATAGCTAATTTTGGTTTTGAAAGAAATTGACCTGTGAATTTTGGTCTTCGGTTATCCTGCTGACAACAATGTCTATAGAACAGGACAGTTCTTTCTTAATTTTTTTCCTCAATAAATAATTAAAAAAATAAAGGAATGAAGAATAACAAATTTAATTTCTTCTGTAATGGTACTACCTTCTTCCCAAATTCCAGATATGTAGCTCCTGATTATACATAAGCTATAAAGACTGACTAACCACATATTCAAAACTATATCACTATTGCACCGAAAGTACTGAAGAATTTTGATCTTCATTGACGTGATAAACCCCAATGTAATCATTAGGCCCCTGAAATGCCGGAAATTTCAACACCCTCAAATAAAAGATTAATTATAGTAACTGATACAGTCACGAGTAAACCAATCTAAGTCATGATCAGTGTGGTGTAACTCTTCTAACCCTTCTGGGTGTAGAATGGGGGAAATAAAGCTTCAGAATTGCAGTTAGCACAAAAGAAACAAAGCGAAACGGCTGTTTTATACACACACAGCAAAGCACAGCACAGCATAATTTCTGTTTAGTGCAGCAAGTTATTCATAGCCCTAAGCATCTTCTAAATGTCAAAACATAGCTTAACTTTTAAAATTTAACAAAGCAATATTTCAGTGATATCACTGAATCATGGAAGTGTTATGAATCTTTTATAAAAGATAATAAAAAAGCCCCATTACTCAGTCATTTCAAACCTTTTAAATTAAGGATGCAAGGAAATGGATTAACGCTATCTTCTGTTTGTTAAATGAAGATTCAGATCCCAGCCACACTGATATTTATTGGTGAAAGAATGGTTGAGAACGATGGAATGAACTTCCATAGCAACTAAGCACTTACCTGGTCCACTCCAAGTGTTGTTAGGTTTATCTACTCTGTGAACACACACGATAATAAATACCTCATAAACAATTGCAGCCCATTGATTTGTCTTCTCGATAATACAAAAGTCATGTAACTCATATGAGACCTCACTTAAACTACTGAAAGACATCTGAAAACCTACAGTTAAAAGATTTAAATAAAAACTTTGATAACATGAAACAGTCCTGGCACGACTCAGGCTCCTCTTCCACTGACTGCCTTCAAGAAAAGGCTGGCATTGTGATGAATCTTGAAGTTTAATAAATACAAGATTTAAATGAATAAAGTTGGGGAAATAAAAATTAAATTCATTGTATATACTGAAGAAAATACATGATAACATATTTTCTGATCTCAGTATGAAATCTAAGGAAAGGAGCAAAAACTCCTTTACCCAGGATATTACGCTTCTCAAAATACAACCAACTTTAATCTATGCTACTCTGAACTTATGATCAATGCCATTGTACAGATGCATGGTGACTGCATTATAAAGATTCAATCAAAGGTCTTAATGAATGTAGGAAAATATACCTGAAAAAAGCTTTTTCTGTTAACCAGAGGAGAGTTACACAACATTTTCTATTTCAGACTGATCATAACTTCAGTCATCAGAAACTGGAGTTGTTTCTGTTTATCAGCAAAACATTCTAATGACAAATCCTTAACTTTGAAATCCATTCTTACTTCTGTTTGAAAACAGTTATTGAATTTCAGGATTTAGTGTAATTTTATATAAGCTTTTGATTACACCGTTGTTTCCCTTCACTTATGGAATGCCTACAGTTGAGATTTGTTGGGGGTAATGTGTAAGTTTCACCAGATAGTTTGTTGAGCTATCCCTTAAACAGTGCCAAGTTTAGTAGCTGTTTTATCTCTACTACCACCACCACAACCACCAATAATACAAATAAATCACAAGTAACGCTTGCATTAATTTGTGTAGAGAAGACATACTCTGAGCTCACTAGCATCACTTCAAACTAACTGTGCTATTCTTTCACTTTCAATCTATTTTAAAATATAGTGGGCTAAATCTTTAACTGAGTAGCTTTGGTTACTTTTTTTTTCAGATTTATATGTTTATACACATCTAGTATCAGCACAGGAATTATTTTGAAATATTTATCAAGGCAGTCTGAATTACAGAGCAAAAGCTCCTGGAAGCCATTTCAAAGCACAGGAGGAATGACAAAATGATTAGGAATACCCAGGAGAAATTTACTGTGTGTAAATCTGAACCGAACAGCTTGATTTACTTCTATGATGAGATGACTAACCTCGTGGATGAGGGGAGAGTAGTGGACAAGTGCAAGCAAGGCCTTTGACAGAGTTTCCTGTAAGACTTTATAGCCAAATTGGGAAGAGAGCGAGTAGATTAGTGTTCAGGAAGATGGGAGGAACACTGACTGGACCCATCAGGGTCAAACAGTTGTGACCAATGGTACGAAGTCTGACTGGCGGCTGGTTACTAGTAGCTGATTACAGTCCTTCAGGGATCATTACTGTGGCAAGAATTGTTTAACTCTTTATTATTAGCCTGGACAATGGGACAGAAGGCACCCTCAGCAAGGTCATGAATGACACCAAACTGGGGCAGGTGTTGATACATTTGAGGACAGGGCTGCTTTTCAGAAGGATCTTAACAGGACAGGACAACACCCACTCTGGGTGACATGTCCTGGCTGGCGTTGTGGTACCTACTCACAGCTGTTCCACCTTGGCTTCAAACATCTACATGGAGTCAGAGAACCCTGTAGAGAGTTCCCCCTCAAGGGGAAATTGTTTCATTATTGTTTTGTAACTTTTATGAATGTTAGTATAAGCTACCAAAAGCCTTGCAATTTACCTAAGCCAATCTCTTTGCCTTTCCCTGTATTAACTATAAATAGGATTTGTTACCTGAGTTACTATCACCTCCTAGCTTTCACCTCAAATGTATTGCAAGGATAGAAGTTTAACAGCAAATCTGTGCTCCTTTTTTTCTTTCCCTCACATATCTGAATAATCTAGTCAGCCAGAGTGACATAGATATAGTTTGGGCCTCATTTACGAAATTGTGAAGTTGACAACAGTTAAATAACAGAATTAATCTATTTCTCCTCTATTCTACAACATGCATCAAAATATTTTTTGTCAGTTAGAGAGGGACATGTGTGACCCACACATCACTTATCTGAACAGTGTTTTTGAGTCGTTTTCATGTTGGGATACTGATTCTCTTTAAATTAATACCATAAACACTACCTTCTGAAGTTCATCAAGGGATAGAGTGCTGTGCTGGATCTTGGATCAACATATTAAAAAATTATCTCAAAAATTTTACTCCAGGAAAACAACAAAGACAAGATATTGTATCAGATATGAAATACTTGTGAAACAGAAATAAAAAAATAATAATTTGAAAGAAGGACAAAAAGACTCTGGTATGTTGTGTACTATACATGTAATAGGCTCAGAGACATAACATATGCATTTTTTCTGCAGATCAGTTTCTGAAGTGGAGTTGCATTGGAATTATCCATTCTGATTTATATATTATGCCTCCAGGAAGATACTAGCAAGGTAGTGAAGAAACAAACACAAAAGCTACGTAAAAGGCTGGAGAAACCTTAGGGACCAAACTAAACAAGAGCTTATTCTCAGACTTCGTGAATTCAGGAGGACTCTTTCGTCCTGAGGGAAACAGATTGAGCTTTCATGTGCATGCTAGTTAGCTCTGTTAAAGATACCTGCATTTACAGCAGCCTGTCAGCAAGAAAACTATGATGTAAAAGACTTAATTCTGCTAACATAAATCCTTATTATATATAAAAAATGTGGAGTTCAGAAAATATTTGTAAATACCAGTGAAGAGAAGAGTAAATGTTGTAGTCTGCCAGTAAGACAACTCTTGAAGTACTGTCAAAACAGAAAAAGATTGGGCTATTACCCATGCAAACCCTCATAATTTGAATTGATAGAAACTTAGTAAAATAAAGTAATATGTCATGGAATTTAAGATAAAATAATGATGATTTCTGCAGAATGGCTATCATTTGAGAAGAAAGATCTAGATGTATAGCTGTTCTTAGGCACAGAATTAAGAGTATGATACAGCTCCTGGTACAAGAAGCAAAAGAAGTGTTGAAGTATATCAGAGATACACTACAATAGATTTAGGGAAGTGTTAATGCCACTGATGGGACTTCAAACAGAATATTATGTTCAGTTCTTGAGTCTAGTGTTCAAGAAAAAAATTAATATAAAATGCATTTGTGCAGACTGAAAGAATATTTCTTGTGCAAGGAAAATGCTCTGCAAGAAACTGAACACTGATAAGTTCTCAACAGGCAGTCTAAACAGCAGAGTAAGACTAGGGATAAAGAAGCACCATCTATAAGCTGGTAAATAAATAAATTTAGAATAAGTATGCATCAGACCAGTGAGACTCTGTAACAGCCTTTTCTGTAAGGACATGGGGCAAAAAATACCAACTTTTCTTAAGCTCTGATTTTGATCAGTTTATGAAAGAGTGGTATATAATTGTCTGATACAGCCCATCAATCAGTTCAGAGTCCATAAATAATGTAATAAATGAACCTTGTATGAAAATGGTACTAACCTTTATAATTAATTACGAGTTTTCAAGATTTTTCAAATCATTGAGGCCATAACTCTACTGTCTTTACTCACAGTGAGAAGTACTTCATTAACTAGTAGTCTTAACTGACCTCAGTAAGCCTCTGCTTGTAAAGAAATTGATAAAATCTGTACCTGTAATATTCAGATAATAATCATATTCCAAGGATTAATACATTAAATACACAAATGTTCTTTAATTTAAAAAAACACAAAACAGCCATTTTACAATACAGATACTTTGGGAAAAAAAACCAATATTTGTATATGTTAATTTAAGGCCATTTAAAAATACAATTATCTTTTTCTACAGCCATTAGAATGCACCTGCCTTTCCTTAAGAAAAACTCTCCAAACTCTTATCAGTAAAAGAGATAATGAGATCCATATTTACAGTGAGCAGAAGCTCACAAAGCATAAATTGATTACCAGTTCCAATGAAGACAGCACCTCTCTTTCTTTGCTGGGTTTCTGCTGGACAGTTCATCTGTGAATCTTTTTGGCTTCATCTGTAAAGGCTTCCTCTTCAGCCTGGAGAAGAGCAGGCTCAGGGTGTTCTTAGCAATGTGTATAAATGCCTGATGGGAGGGAAAAAAGATGAGGAAGGCAGACACTTCTCAGTAGTGTGCTGTGACAAGAGGCAATGGGCACAAGTTAAGACACATGAAATTCATCTGAACACAGGAAAACTTTCTTACTATGAGGGTGGTGAAACACAAGAACAGGTTGCCCAGAAATCCAGTGGAGTCTCAGTCCTTGGAGATACTCAATAACCAACCGGACACAATCATGAGCAACCTTCTGTAAAGGACTTTGCTTGAGCAGGGGGGTTGGACTAGGTGATCTCAAGAAGCCCCTTCCAACCTCAACTATCCTGTGATTCTGTGAACCTAATGTTTAAAGTGACTATAAGTACAACATCCTTTGTGGGGGAAAAGGGGAGAATGGTAAAAGCTGACTAAAAATTTTCATGTATAAAAGTATTTGAAATATAACAGAAACATCCTTGGGATCTATCAGTCAGATAGACATCCACATTTTAGGATATTCTTCTTGTACTAAACCCTGTCCTTGAATTTTGAGCAAGCTGGATCCTTCCCTAGCTGTTATATAACCTTGGATCAAATTTTTAGAAATGGTTAACAAGTTAACCTTGTTGCAAAGGGAGGAGAGTAAATTGGTCTTTTCAGCTACTCTCTTTGTTCTTAGGGTTTTTTTAATAATTTCATTTAAAAATAAGAAAATAAAATACCCACTTCAGTTTTCTGTACTTTTTTTTTTCTAATATACCTGATTCATGGAATAGAAGAGATTCCTTATCTCTAGCATGTGTATTTAACTATTGACTAGGAAAATACTTCTAGACCTATTTGGAGCCTCCTGTCTTTCAAATGTCCTTCCTTCATTTTTGGACACATATCTGTCTTCCAGCCATCTTTAAATTCCTTTAACTCCTTTAACTGTTGCAGAACCATTTAAGGAAAAACATAGACATGACTATTATGAAGCAAACCACTTACAAATTATTCTGCTGCATTCAGCCACACACATGCATTCAAATATATAAATATATATTTCCATACAAAGACAAAAGTTTGAAGGCTATGTCTGGCTGATGAAACCTCAAATTAGCAATGGAAACTGAGTCATTATAATTTTTTTTAAGCAGCGCTGTCAGATGTAACACCCAGAGGTATTTTAACTTTCTTCTTATTTGTTGTATTTGTTCAGTAATCTGCATTTGAGAGTCACTATCACATTCAAAATTCTGTCATGGGCAAAAAGGAAGACATCACAAGCATAAAGGTAAGAATTACTGTTAGTGTGATAAAAATCTTAGCAATCCAATCCAAATACACTATACAGTCATTATTAGTCCAGTTATAACAGAACTAAACTTTCATAGTCCAAACTATAGAGTCATTACAATAGAGTCCCACTGATTCTAAACATTCTGTTATAGAACTTCTAATCATTACTGTTATAGAAAGATCTCCTGGTGTCCATCCTTTTTCTCTGGAGTTACTTTCACCCTTCCCATGCTTGTCTGACCTCTATGTCTCCCTTCCTCAGGGAGAAGGGTGTTTCTATCAGGGACACCACTGCCTGAAGTCTTTCACTGGGAGGAACATGATGTTCATGGTGAGAGTTTCTTCCTCCTTGGTCTTTGGGTCCACCTGGGTTTGGTTTTATGTTTTCTTCCCTGCCTCCTCCACCAGCTCCTTCTGAGTCCTGCACAGGGGAGGTGCCCCATGACACAAAGGGCTGGTGTTGCCGCCACCCTGTTCGAGCGGCAGCCATGTGAGCCTGAGGAACCAGCTGCAACTGCCTCCAACCATGAGACGCTGCTCCAGCCCCCTGAGAGACACCTGTCCTGTCCCTGCCAGCACAATACCTGTATATATTGACTGCTGTATAGTCTCACTTGCGCAAGATATAATCACCATTCACACATTTTAGGCACCTTAGATGAGGAGAGATGAGAGTCACCACCACCATCGCCTTGTGCTCTCTCCCCCTCATAGAATTTCCCTCCTGCCTTATTCATGTTAATCCTTCTGATTTCTTTTTTCTCCATCTAGTTACTTTAGCCATTTGATTTTTTTAATGTGTTCTCCTTTGATATTGCATCGGTCACCATCCTTTTGTTTTTAGTCTTTCCCTGTAAGGAAAAAATGATACAAAAAGCTCAGCTGGTTAACAGTTTTGGTGGGGCCTGCCATGATTGCGGGACTATGGTGTGTAGGCCTAGGGAATGAGTGAATGACATATCCTCCAGAGTAGGAGGCTAACCTCATCCTGATTCATCATTATTTAATTTTTCAGCATAGGTGCTGTGTGGAATTTCTACTCTGCATAGGCGTTTTAAGCCTCCACATCATTGTGCATAATATTCATGCTAAATAAGAGTAAATCTTATTTATACAGTCTGTGTCCTTCTTATCTGTTCCCTCTTTCTGATCTGCTATTGTTCATTGAGTCCATTTTTGAAGTATTCCCATGTTTCCACTGAAGGACTTAACATATTTATAACTACCATAAAGTATTAAATAATAAGGATTTTTTTTTTATTATAAGGCATTAAACTGCAAGAAATTATCTTCACATACAGGCAGAAGTGTTAACAGTGGAGTATATTACCGCTTATGTCTATGTCAGAGAGATTGTTATAAAAATTCTCTGAAGTTTTAATGTCTGTTTGTTATCATAAAACCTTTCTCTAATTCCCAAATGAAAGAAAGAAATAGCAACGTTCTTACAGTGTCTTGAAAACAGCAAAATGAAGTCATGCATAATTATACTTCTAATCTAGGGAATGAGAGTGATTTTGAGTGTTTCTTACACATTTTAATTTGAGAACTTCAACAACAAATCAAAGACATTTCTTAGTGAAGAATCTCCATCCTGTTGAGAAAAGGAATATGAAATGCTTCTTTCTAATGAATGCACATTCTGTAAAGACTGAATTAATGTATTATTTGTATAGAAAGATTTCAGATACTAAGAATTATATGGGACTAAAGCATTAATAGTGTGTTATGCAGTAAACACAGACTTGCTTTGATAATAATAGTTCAAACCGCTTCTAGCACTATATTTAGTGAAATACAGTATGATCTTGATATAACAAATAATGGTGCAGTTTTGAATTTAACAGCAATATCAAAAGTAAAGGAAGAGTTGATTGTGTGGATCATTCTTCCACCAAACCTTTACGTTGTTTGCTGTAGATTCCTTTATAGCACTTTATAACTCCAAGGTTATAATAGGCTTATATTGCAGGAATTTTAATTTGTTTAGGAAAAGAATTTAATTTCAAAAGTAAGAACTACTGTTTTAATTCTAAAAGCTATGTACAAAGTTCAGGAAGGCTCAGAGAGTTTAAAAGAAATGAGAAAAATACAAAAGCTTTCAGTTTAATTTCCATTATTATCCTATCTCAGTAGATCTAATTTTTTAACATTTTCCACTAGTAAGCATAATTCACACACATATTAATTCTGAAGACTTTCATCGGTTACCTGAAATATTAATCAGACACTGCCAGTCCCATTAAGATTTTTGTTACTTGTCTTACTTTGAGTTACATGATTTTTTTTAATTCCCTAATGCTATATTCCCTATTTATAAAGTCTTCAGTTTTATTTACTGGCAGAAAATATCAAGGTTGATGCCCGGACCCTTGAATTAGGAAGTTTATACGCATAGTTTATTCAAGTTTTGAAATTTGCAAATTGTCAGCAACCTTGTAGCATGGTCTTTTTGAGTGAAAGTTTAATCCTGTAACAAATTAATGGGTTGAGAATTTGAAGAGGAGATTTATTAGTGCATTTTTACTCCCTTCACACAGGAATTAATCACTAGTCTGAGCTCTGATAGAACAGGTCAGATTTTTAAGATTTCTTCCTCTCATTTTATGATTTTTCCAGTCCATAGTTACTATGGCAGCAACTGAAGTCCTCTGCACACTGTGCTAGTTCTGTGTGGACACAGCAGTGAGATCTTAGGCCACTCTAAGGTTTACATGTGATCAATTTTTTTTCATGTCAAACACTTTTTCCTGTAGAAAATAAATATCTTGAGTGAAATATGGAAGATTCCTAGTGATGCTAACATCTATACATGGGTTACAATGTTGCCAACTTCCATTAATTTTCTCAAGACATTCTCACTCTTTTCTCACTTAAAAAACCTTAATATTCTGAGGTAATAGTATACACCTCTCTATATAATGTAATACATTAAAATATTTTAGCAGTGGTTAATAATTAAGATAGTCAGTCCTCATGTTTATATCTATATTTGCAAATTAACAGGACAGATAAAGTTTAATGGCACTTAAAGAATTTATGTGCTTCTGCCATAAGGACAATTTTGAATAAAAACATTAGAGATTATAATTTTGAACTGACACACATAAAAACCTCAAATTTCAGTTTAACTATCTAAATCTTCTTTTGAAAATGTTCCTTGGTAAGTAATTTTTGTAAAATTATTTCACCCTGGAAAAGGATAGTAATATTTGGATTCCAAATTTTCTATTGTAATAATAATAATAATAACAATAATAATAATAATATAATAATAATAATAATAACAACAACAAGTAGTAGTAGTAGTAGTAGTAGAAGCAGTAGTAGTAGTAGTAGTAGTAGTAGTAGTAGTAGTAGTAGTAGTAGTAGTAGTAGTAGTATTGCTTAATTCCTAGAAATAAAAGTTGTGGGTTTTTTTAAGTTAGTCATAAATTCAGACCTACATACAAATAAGAAATAGTTTTCTTCAATCTTGGATCTGTACAAATATTTGACACTTCCCTTGCAAATACTAAAAGTAAAGCAAAAATGGATATATAATTCCAAATTTAGGGTACATTAAGACAATATTTCACATCTTGGTGGGTCCTGGTGGACACCAAGTTGAACATGAGCCAACAACATACCCAGCAGCAAAAAAGGATAATGGTATCCAGGGCTGTAAAAGGACAAGTGTTGCCAGAAGATTGAGAGAGGTGATCCTTCCCCTCTGTTTAGTACCATTGAGGCCACACCTGGAGTCCTGTGCCCAGTTCTGGGCTCTTCAGTACAAGGAAAACATGGACATGTTGGAGAGAGTTTGGTGAAGGGCCCCAGATATGCCTAATGGTCTAAAGCAACTTACAGAATCACAATATCACAGAATGGTAGAGGTTGGAAGGACCTCTAGAGATCATCTTGTCAAACCCCCCTGCTTGAGCAGGGACACCTAGAACACAGCACACAGGACCGCATACAGCCGGGTTTTGAATGTCCCCAGGGAAGGAGACTCCACAACCTCCCTGGGCAGCCTGTGCCACTGCTCTGGCACCCTCACAGGAAAGGAGTTTTTTCTCATATGGAGGTGGAAATTCCTGTTTTCCAACTTGTGCCCATTGACCCTTGTCCTGTCATTGGGCACTATTGTAAAGTGAGTCCAGTCCCATCCTCTTGACACACACCCTTCGCATATTTATAGGTATTGATGAGATCCCCCCTCAGTCTTCTCTTCTCCAGGGTGAACAAACCCAGGTCTCTCAGCCTTTCCTCATAAGGGAGATGCTCCGGTCCCCTGATGAACTTGGTAGCTCTCCGCTGGACTTGGTCACGCAGTTCCCTGTCCTTCTTAAACTGGGGAGCCCAAAACTGGACACAGTACTCCAAACGTGGTGTCACTAGGGCAGAGTAGAGGGGGAGGATAACCTCCCTCAACCTGCTGGCCACACTCCAATTAATGCAGCCCAGGATACCGTTGGCCTTCTTGGCCACAAGGGCACGGTGCTGGCTCATGGTCAGCTTGCTGTCCACCAGCACTCCCATGTCCTTCTCAGCGGAGCTGCTTCCCAGTAGCTCAGCCACCAGCCTGTACTGTTGCATGGTGGTGTTCCTCCCCAGGTGCAGGACCTTACACTTGCTTTTGTTGAATTTCATCAGGTTTCCCTCAGCCCAGCTCTCCAGCCTGTCCAGGTCTTGCTGGATGGCAGCACAGCCTTCTGGTGTATCAGCCGCTCCTCCCAGCTTGGTACCGCCAGCAAACTTGCTGAGGGGACACTCTATCCCTTCGTCCCAGTCACTGATGAATACGTTGAACAGGACTGGACCCCTGGGGAACACCACTAGTTACTGGCCTCCAACCAGACTCTGCACCATTGATCATGATCATCTGAGTTCTGTTGTTCAGCCAGTTCTCAACCCACCTCACCATCCACTCATCCAACCAACGCTTCCGTAACTTGCCTGTGAGGATGTTATGGGAGCCAGTGTCGAATGCGTTACTGTGGTCAAGATAGACAACATCCACTGCTGTCCCTTCACTGACCCAGCCAGTCACACTGTCATAGAAGGCTGTCAGGTTGCGCAAGCATGATCTTCCCTTGGTGAATCCATGTTGACCGCTTCTGATAACCTTCTTTTCCTTCTTGTCCTCTGCATGCCTGGAGATGACCTCCAGGATGAACTGCTCCATCACCTTTCCAGGGACGGTGGTGAGGCTGCCTGGCCTGTAGTCTCCCAGGTCCTCCTTCTTGCTTTTTTTGAAGACTGGAGTGACACTGACTACCCCCTAGTCCTCGGGCACCTCTCCTGTCCTCCATGACCTTTCAAAGATGATGGAGAGTGGCTTGGCAAGGACATCCGCCAGGTCCTTCAGCACTTGTCGTTGCATCCTGTCAGGGCCATGTACTTGTGAGGCTAGATTTTGATAGGTGTTTTTCTGACCCAATCCTCCTTAACCAAGGAGAGGTCCATTTTTCTCCAGATTTTCTCTGTTACCTCTGGCAGCTGGGATGCCTGAGGGCATATGAGGAAAGAAAGAGAGAGCTGGGAATGTTTAAGCTAGAGAAGAGAAGGCTTATGGGGATATTTTAATGTATATAAATACATGAAGGTAAGGTTCAAAAATTATGGAGACAGCCTGTTTTCGGTGGTTCCCAGTGATAGTCCAGAGGCAAAGGGCAGAAGCTGAAACACAGGAGGCTCCCTCTGATCATCAGGAAACACTTTGTCACTATGAATGTGACTGAACACTGGCACAGGTTACCCAGAGAAGTTGTGGAGTCTCCCCCTTGAAGATATTCAAAAGCCATCTGGACATAGTCCTGGGCATCCAGCTGTATATACCTCTCCTAGCAGGGGGGTTGGACCAGATGACCTCCAGAGGTTCCTTCCAACTTCAACCACTCTTGTGATTCTGTGATTCTTTGATGCTATGAACTAAGGTAGGTTCTTTCCATAAGGGGAAGGTGTTTTTTGAGATAGCCAAGTTTGAAACTGGACATATATGTCTAAAGTAAATATAAAGTATTTGGTTTTTTTAATTATTTCCTGGAAATGAGCAAGCAGATGAGGCTATAGGATGATTTCATCCCAGAAAAATATATGAGTGCACACCATTCCCCATCACAGTCTACTTTGCACCGAAAAGAACAACTCAAATATGGACGAGAGAATCTCTATAGACTCCAGCAGATTTCTTATTTACCAAGCTAACTGGGAAGCTTGCATATTGGTCTCCCTGTGGAGTAAACATGTCTCATAATTTAGCAAAAATCCATAGAATTAGAAGGAACTGCTTCTCATAACAACAAAAAATTCCAAGGAGCTGCCTGGTCCTACTGGAATCAGTCAACAGCCCATTTTTGTTTTTCTTTAAATATTTTGAATTTCAGAGAAATTATCCTGAGTTGCAAAAACCTGTCAGAAAGACAATAGATCCTGAATCTCTTTCTCTCATAGTCCTCTCAGAAATTCAGCAAGAGCAATGACACTGCAAGTATTTCAAATTCGTTTTTCCCCAAGAAAAGAGAGGAGCTTTTTTGGTAAATTTTAAAGAGGATAGTATGACATACTATCATATACATTCCCTTTCAAGTAGTAAAAAATTATGTCATTGACTGTAGCAGAAGTAAAAGTGATTCATTTTAACTTGGACTACCTGATGCTAACTCTTTACTGCAACATTATTACCACCTGCTCAGGTTTCAGAGATTTTGCTTATGTCATGGAACTAAACACAACCTTACCCCCATCCCCTCCCCCACCCCCTCAGACTCTTATGCAACAGCTTTTGCTATAGGAAGAAAGTTAATTTTAATGCTATCTCTGCTGGAGTCCTCTCCCTGCTGCTGTGACATTGCTTTAATTTAACATCCTCTTTAAATCTGTGGAACGCTGGGTTATATGAGGGAAATCTGGTAGCACAAATTGTGTTCATCCTGTTCAGGAGAGCAGTTCTTTCATCTGAGTTAACCAGGCTTAATTCAACACATCTCTTATAAAGTCCCCTACTGTATGAACATGCATAAGGTCCTGGTGGAGGCATTTCAACATGACATGGCTAGTATTTCACAATAGACTTTTTCACCCTCTAACATTAAAACACATCAGCATTGTCTGATCATTAAAATATAATTTATTGAAAAGTGCCAGTATTTAAACCAACTATAGCTTAATCTTAATGGGATCCAAATGGTGTTGTTGACCTACAGTAATCTCAGATGTGTGCTTGTTTTCAAGAAGTCTACAGTACTTTTTCCAACACCACAGTATGAGGCTTTTCAAAGGCAGACATAAATATATCCTTTTTTAAAACCTGCAACTCAAAAGTGTAGAACACTAGTCTTTCTTGGTTTTTCTGAAATATGTTAAAGTAAAAGCTAGATTTTCAGAAAGTTAAACTTCTATTTACAAACCTAAATGAAGAAGCCAATATAACTCATTTTGCCGTAACATTCTTAGAAAAATTTAGTGGGTATTGAAAATCTGGTCTCTGGATGGAATGCTTTAAACAGAAATAAGAATGATTAAATGTGTGTCTGGGGAAATACAGAGGAATGTACTGATTTGTACCTAGGCTTTAAACTAAGCATAATTTGTCTATAGTATTTCAAGGGACCAGCTTCTTTTCTGAAATGTTAGATTTAGTGATTATATTTCCACTCAGAAAAAGAAAATATATTCAGAAAAGAATAAATTTATAATAAATGATACTAAATTGCTAATGAAAAACAGGCAGTCAAGAGCAACATGAAAGGTTCAGTTACACTATCTTAGACTCCAACTATGCTAAGTCCATCTTGTATGATAAAGACTGTAAGCAGACCTAAGCAAATACTTTTACTCTCAACATTCAATTTTCTCTACCTTCAGAGCAATCCCTAACTCAACCAGTTTTCATGCTATTTACTAAGTTATTAATATCATTATTTTGCTTTGCATGACTGCAAAAACCATTAAATGTCAAAGAAGAACCTAGTTATTTTTCAAGGCTCATGATGGTATTCTCCCCCATGGTTTTGCAGCTGTTACTTACAATAAACTGTACTCGAATAAAGAAAAAAATCCTTTTTTTAAGTTCAAATATCACTGTTTTTTAAAAATACTACCTTCAAAAGAAGTAGTACTTCAGATAATAGGCAAAAAAGTTGTTTTATTCTTGTAATTCAAAGAACAGCATCTCTTCTGAGGTTTTTATAAGTTTAATTGATGTCTGAATAGCTATTCTCTCAAAGGTTTTTTTCTTATACTTCTTGAATAGCCTTTTGCATAGTGGTTCTCCAGATTTCTGAAGGAGAAATTCAACTGGCAACTGCTCAGCAGTAAAAATTTGTGACCAACAAATGATCTGACATGGAGAACAAGAAGGTTCAGCAGCAGAAGGGATTAAACGGGCTGGCAGCAGAACAGAACAGACAGAACAGACAAAATGTCTCCCTGTAAATGAGTGAAGTTTCCCCTGGTGATGGGGTAAGGAGCAGTCACAGCATAGTCTTGTAGCAATCCTGGGATGAGAGTGCTCAGGCTACATTTGGGCAGCAGAGCTGGGAGGGGAAATGGACTCAAGGTGAGGCTGAGGTGCCTGTGCCAAAGTTTACAGGATTGGGCTGGTGCAAGCGTGTATATAAGGAATCAGCTTATGACATGTCTTTGCAGACCTTGTAGAACCACTTACAGAGGTAGAACTGTTCAAGGCATTGTTCGTTAGTTTATTTTTTAATATTTTAGCATTAATATGTGTTTAATTCACATCAAGAGATACCATAAAATTTCCCCAACACCTCCAACTAGCTTCTCATTTTGGTGAGATGATAGACAAAAATATGTATGGACTTCTCCAGGTACCTTTTTGTCTATGATGCTCACAGTGCTTTTCTAAAGTTTCTGGCCTTGCCTCCATAAACATATTTGTCCAATATATTTTTTTAACCTTTTCTTCCGGGGCTGATAGGAGGATAGGTAAAGTGCAACTCTCGCATTACATTAGTTGTATGACTCCTCCCAAACACATGCTGTTTTTAATCATGTGCTTTACCTGAGAAATTAAAGATCCCATCATTCAGTGGCTAATTAGAAGACAAAGTATAGATCCAAATTCCCTCACCTTGACATAAGGACACATTTTTAAAATTGATTTTGAGGGTCAGTATTCAAGATGTAGAACCTGAAGCCTATGATGAAGCAGTTTACTCATAGGTCTTCATTAAGTAGTAAGTAGTATAGAACAAGTTATGTTTGTAATTCCTTACAAAGAGTTTAATTTCATTGCAGACTATATTCTTTTTTCTGTTCACTATCCTCTGACTATAATCTGCAAGAAAAGCTGACATGAATGATGTGGTGGGTTAATCTCGGTTGGGTGCCTGCTGCCTACCAAGCTGCTCTATCCCTCCCTGTCCTCGGCAGGACAGGGGAGGGAAAATATAACAAAAGGCTCGTGGGATGAGATAAGGACAGGGAAGTCTCTCACCAGTTACAAAAAAAAACTAGACTTGACTGGTCTGTTCAGGAACAGGAGGTTGTTCCCTGCAATAGACCTCCAAATGTACAGGTCTTATAGCTCAATATTCCCTTCTTGGTTTGATTCTAGAGGGGAGTACAAATGAAAATTGCCTCAGACATAGAAGTAGCAGTGAGGAGTAGTCATTATAAACCTGACAGTAGCAAAAATAGCTGAGGTAAGATGCATATGCAAATTAATTTCACAAAATCATATGTACTGATACATATTTTGTAGTTATGCCATGCTTTCTGTTCTCAAGTCTGTTGGCTGAAAAAAAAGCAAAAAAAAAAAAAATTGAAAACAAAGAAAAAGGGAGCAACCTTTCTTTTTCTTTAAATCCAACACTAGGTTTCCAGGATATTGTGGACAAACTGTCCAAACTCTAATTTGGATTTCCTTCTTTGGCTTCTCTTTTATAAACAGCAATTCATTAGTGACTTCACAATATGCAGAAGGAGCTGCATTTTAAAAAGTCATGGTTCACCCATGATGTTGGTATTTTCTTTCAGAACTCTCAGATGTGTATCTTCTTGTCCCAGTGATTCACTCTACTTGAATTTTTCATACTTCTAAGTTTTGTCTTACTGCACTTCAGGTTCCTTTGTTGCTCTGTTCTCACTGTCTTTAAAAAGTGTCTGTAAAAGGAACTTAGAACTAAAGTGAGCAGAAGGATGTAGGAATAAAAGCTAGATGCCATATGTCTGGAAACAGAGAACTGTATATTGTCTGAAACCTCCTATACAGCATATTTGAATGGCTAGACTTCTCATGACAGGACGTATAGTAGTCCAAGCAGGGAAATGTCTGGCACTTATTCACAGGCAGATGTTGACAGCCAGGCTGTACACAGCTGGTGTATCTGAACTTTCTGTAGGAGTTGAAACACTATGTCCATAGCCAGTCCATAGCTGTGGACAAAAGGTAAACAATGTACATATGGAGCCCAAAACTGATTGTTAGTGTGTTTAATGTTTCCACACTTAAATAGCGCAAATGTTCTAATTCAGAAATGAATTCAGAACACAAAGGGCTGTTCTACCCACCCCGGGTCTGGTTGCCCTGAGCTGCTGCACAGCACTCCCCAAGTCAGTGACAGATCCTGCTGGGCAGAGGCAGTCACATGAGTATGAGGAGGGGGGGTTCTAATTCATAGCAGGGAGCTACAGTGAAATGTAGTTCAGGGCTTGTTCACTTTTTCCTCACACAACAATCTGGGTTAATAAATAACTAATTTAACACCATATTTTTGGTGCTGAGGTGCCCTTTGAAGTTCTTTTGATATCCCCCAAGTCTTGAATTTATAGGGCATAAGTGGCTTCAAAATGATTAATGCTTTACAGCCTGTTCCAAAGGTGCTCAAAAAACATGTAGATGCCAAACTTACAGAAGTGTCCAGAAGGTTTAGAAGGAACAGCACCTACTTTCTGAATAGGTGTGGACGTTACATGTGCCTTCAGAGGTACATAGGACCTGCCTGCTCAGACTTGGGTTTTTTCCACATCCAGATTAATGTTACAAACCAAAGAGAAAGAAATGGGTAAAGATAGGGAATTCAAAGAATGACCTGACACGCAATGTTTTTTTGTGTGTTTTGTTTTCTGAAACTTGGCATTATGACAAATCTAGACAAAAGGTAACAGAGTAAGATTTACAATTTGGAGAAACAATCCAGAGATCCACCTAACTAATGTTTTAGGGGAACAAGTTTCCTATTTGTATGAGGTCTTAACAATCAAACTTAAGGTTTTATCTTCAACTAGTTTTTTGTTAATCCTTAGCTAACACATGTCTCTATAACTCTTTAGAGTGATCAGTATATTGACAGCAGTATTGTTGTTCCAGTAACTTCTATAATTATAAAAATAAAAAGTTTTGACCTTAATTACCAGGGCATTTTTGGTTAGATGGTCTTGGTATCATCTAATTTGATTTCTCATTTCAAATGTGAACTGAACATGAGTAGTAGCTTGATTTATTTACACCCTTCACTGAAATGATTTAATTTGTTTTATTTAAAATACCTTTTTAAAAACCCTTCTTTAACTTCAGAAATTATAGGTGTACATATATATTTTTTGGTTTATCATTCCAGAGATGAGAAAAATAATTAATGCATAATTTGGAAGATTATTTTAAAATCTGAAGAAAAATAACTGCTAAATTCATTCACCAATAGCTTTTTTAAAAAAGAAAGAAAATTAAAGACTATGACCTTTGTTTGTTTGTTTGTTTGTTTGGGGTTTTTAGGCCATCACCATCTATCAGATGCTGATATCTGAGAACAAAACTGGAGAAGATAATCTTAGGCTCCATATTTTGCATAATAATCTAATTACAGAAATCCTAAGTACTACTTACTGCAATACATTTTTAGCCACATTTTATAATGTCCAAGAAAATTTTGAAGTCTAGTAGGCTGTTCCTGGGAGAAAAAAACTTTTCTGATGAGCTAAACAGTGTGACTTTCACCCTAGCAGCTGGGTACCTTGATAACTTTGTCCTTTCTTTTAGAGCAGAAGACACCTGAATAGATTTGCATACAATCCGTTGTCTCACAAATCCATGGGCCCTGATGAGATGCACTGCGAGTGCTGAGGGACCTGGCGGATGTCCTTGCCAAGCCACTCTCCATCATCTTTGAAAGGTCATGGAGGACAGGAGAGGTGCCCGAGGACTAGGGGGTAGTCAGTGTCACTCCAGTCTTCAAAAAAAGCAAGAAGGAGGACCTGGGAGACTACAGGCCAGGCAGCCTCACCACCGTCCCTGGAAAGGTGATGGAGCAGTTCATCCTGGAGGTCATCTGCAGGCATGCAGAGGACAAGAAGGAAAAGAAGGTTATCAGAAGCGGTCAACATGGATTCACCAAGGGAAGATCATGCTTGCGCAACCTGACAGCCTTCTATGACAGTGTGACTGGCTGGGTCAGTGAAGGGACAGCAGTGGATGTTGTCTATCTTGACCACAGTAACGCATTCGACACTGGCTCCCATAACATCCTCACAGGCAAGTTACGGAAGCGTTGGTTGGATGAGTGGATGGTGAGGTGGGTTGAGAACTGGCTGAACAACAGAACTCAGATGATCATGATCAATGGCGCAGAGTCTGGTTGGAGGCCAGTAACTAGTGGTGTTCCCCAGGGGTCCAGTCCTGTTCAATGTATTCATCAGTGACTGGGACGAAGGGATAGAGTGTAACCTCAGCAAGTTTGCTGGCGGTACCAAGCTGGGAGGAGCGGCTGATACACCAGAAGGCTGTGCTGCCATCCAGCAAGACCTGGACAGGCTGGAGAGCTGGGCTGAGGGAAACCTGATGAAATTCAACAAAAGCAAGTGTAAGGTCCTGCACCTGGGGAGGAACACCACCATGCAACAGTACAGGCTGGTGGCTGAGCTACTGGGAAGCAGCTCCGCTGAGAAGGACATGGGAGTGCTGGTGGACAGCAAGCTGACCATGAGCCAGCACCGTGCCCTTGTGGCCAAGAAGGCCAATGGTATCCTGGGCTGCATTAATTGGAGTGTGGCCAGCAGGTTGAGGGAGGTTATCCTCCCCCTCTACTCTGCCCTAGTGACACCACGTTTGGAGTACTGTGTCCAGTTTTGGGCTCCCCAGTTTAAGAAGGACAGGGAACTGCGTGACCAAGTCCAGCGGAGAGCTACCAAGTTCATCAGGGGACCGGAGCATCTCCCTTATGAGGAAAGGCTGAGAGACCTGGGTTTGTTCACCCTGGAGAAGAGAAGACTGAGGGGGGATCTCATCAATACCTATAAATATGCGAAGGGTGTGTGTCAAGAGGATGGGACTGGACTCACTTTACAATAGTGCCCAATGACAGGACAAGGGTCAATGGGCACAAGTTGGAAAACAGGAATTTCCACCTCCATATGAGAAAAAACTCCTTTCCTGTGAGGGTGCCAGAGCAGTGGCACAGGCTGCCCAGGGAGGTTGTGGAGTCTCCTTCCCTGGGGACATTCAAAACCCGGCTGTATGCGGTCCTGTGTGCTGTGTTCTAGGTGTCCCTGCTCAAGCAGGGGGGTTTGACAAGATGATCTCTAGAGGTCCTTCCAACCTCTACCATTCTGTGATTCTGTGATTCTGTCTCTGTTTCACATCCAGAATTAGATTTTGTCTTCTACTGAAAGTACATATACTGAGAAGGAAAGAGAGATTCATGGGTAAAAACAAAGTAACAGGCATAATAAAATGTGGAGAATACTATGCTCTTATCTTTTTCTTTAAGCCCTTCCTTTTGTGTTCCTCCTCTCTATAGATTTCTGTCCTTTCCCCAGCTGTAAAAAAGATATAGGTGTCTTTGTGCTATAAGGTCTTTAGTATGTTGCTTCATAAGGAAAAAAAATAGAAAAAGAAAGGCAGGTGTTGAGGTATTTGTATCTCACTAGACCTTTTCGTCAACTGAACATTCACTAATGTGAGGCAAGTATAGTACTGAATATGCCTCAAAAGACAACTTTAGTGTTGCAGTACAATGAAGGTAGGTCAAAGTGGCACTGGGTATTTTGGTATTATTTTCTTCACTTCCCTAATTAATATATGACCCACCAAAGTTCTCTGCTGTAAAATAATACTTTTCCAGACTTGTTACTACTCTAATAAGAATTGAAAATTTGAACATGGCTGAAATAATAACCACCATACAATAATTTTAACTAATAAGGACTTACGTACAGAATGTGAATGAATAAATTTAGAAAAGCCACAGGGTACTCAGCCTATCCAATATACCATTAGACATTCACATATTGCTGATGGATAAGGTGTTCTTCCATATTTTTTTAATGAATGTGTTACAAAACTGAAGAAATAATTTGAAGAGACTTTGTTGGACAAGAATGCAGGAGGTTTCAAATAGAATACATCCGGAATAGATCCAGCTGTATAGCGATGTTTAGAGTTAATATGTAACCCGATAGCGAAAGGAAATTTTGTTAAGTAAGTGCAAACAAGTTTGAAAGAGTGATATTTAAGGTATGTCTATTAGATACAGTAAGACTATCAAGTAAATTAAAAAACACATATAAGAAAGTGGTGCTAGAAATTATTACCAACATGAAAATACATGAGATGATAGTTTCTTCCAGAGCTACATGATTTTTTTTTCATAATAAGGAGTAATTAAAAGTATTAGTATTCTAAAAATTCAAATCCATAAGATACCTTATATTTTTTTCTACTGCAGCTTGACTTTAGACAAAAAACATTGACACTATTTACCTGATACGTTAATGTTAGCATAGATTTTAAAATTAAATAGCTTTTTCATTTCATGGAAAATAACATTTCTATAGCTTCTTGGCTCTAAAGTTCATCAGTTACATATATAGAAACCAGATGTTCTTGTATTACTTTGCACAGCTGAGCAATACCTATATCACTTAATGCAAATAAAGAGGCATCTGTGACTACTTAATCATGAATTTTCTGGTTATTGTCTGTTGGTACAATACTGCAGGCTTTTCTGAGAAATCAGAGACTATCTGGAAAATTTTCACTTTTTTTGAAGTTGGTGGAGAAACTCCAGTTCATTTAATCTGATTATAAATGTCACTCTACCTGTCGTATTTTATCTTGAGATACTTCAGTGACAATGTTAGTAAATCATGAGGGAATCTTTGACTTGAATGATACAATTCAGGACTTTTTTTTGTTTTCAGGAAAAAAGTCTGAGAATTACATAAATCAGGAAACACTTTTTTACTGTGAGGTTGACCAAGAACTGGCACAGGATGCCCAAAGAGGTTGTGTAGTGTCCATCTTCAGAGATATTAAAAAACTGTCTCGACATGGTCCTGGGCAACAGGCTCTAGGCAGTCCTGCTTGAGCAGGGAGGGGGTTGGACCAGATGATCTCCAGAGGTTCCTTTCAACTTCATCCATTTTGTGATTCTGTGATAATTCATGGATGGCTTCACATTTACTTAAGAAATTAAATTATATTTTATACAGAATCCAATTGTTACTAACGTGTTTAAATTCCCCTATCATTCATGTCCATACACTCTATTTTCTAAGATATCTGTTGCCTAACTAAGATCACCTGAGGGTTATAAAAAAGTGTATCCTGGGGAGTCTGATCCAAAAGTATGTCTCTGTGCCTATTTAGCACATACAAGCAGCACTGAATTCAGTACAAAGTCCAAAAAGGTAGTGAAATGTAATTAAAATTTGACCACTAAGTGAATTATTATTTCTCTTTTTAGAGTGTTTTCTCAGAACCGTGTTATAAATCTGGTAACGTCCCAGTGATCATAAAACTATAACTAATAGACAATAATAACAGGTAGTTAGTTATAAAACCATCGCATATATATCTTCCAGTAGACCATTATGTTTGTAAATTTTTCAGTGACCCTAGTCCAAGAACATATGCATGACTAATTTGAGCAAATGTAAAACTAGTTATGTTATCAGGAAGCTATATCTTGAAGCTTAGTGAACATATGCTTTTTGTAGCCAGACTCCCAAGAGTCTAAGCACACTATTGAAGCAAAGACCCTTAAAAATGCAGGCATAGAATGATACCAGAAACTCTGCAGATATATAACACAGACAACTACTAGTCACTAAAGAAATCCAACGAAATCCAAAGAAATTCAAAGAAATATGGACCTGAGAGCTGGGGAGGACTAGTTCTAGGGCAAAACTTGAACATTTACAGAATTATGTACCGAACCTATTGCAACCATCCATAATTGATTGTATAGACAGAAATGAACTTAAATTGTATAAAAGACAGCAGTGAACTAACTAGCTGCACAGACACCCGCTTCATAATTGAATATACTGAGTGAGATTATTCTCATACCTCACACTGCCCAATAGGTACCTAAGTTTGGTCTTGTAACCCACTCCTAAAACTTGGCTGTAATTTAGATGGAACAGCAAGAACACTCATTCCAGAGCTAATTATACGGTTCAGTATTCTCTTCAGTTTGAGGTCACTGAGACTGCCTTCTAACGCAGTCACAGGGCCCAACAAAGCAGATTAAAGGCAAGAAGGTGTCCAGCTTGTTATCATACTTTCTGTTGAAGTTAGACTACTGATTTTGCACAGAATTGTACCTTTAAGTATCTGTTAGCTTCTTCCATCTCTTGTAATGTCTCTTGTGCCTCCTGGGATGTTAACAGCTTCTTTCCTTTCAAGAAAAATGAAATTAGACACATAAAGTTTTCCATTTCTGGATTCAGATCTGTAGTAATAAGTAGCACTGGAAAAGACTAAGTCATGAAGATTCTTAGGTTGGATTTGTACATTGCAAAAGGTAATTTAAAAGGCTTTGGAAATGATCTGTTGTATTAATAGAAAGAATGAAATATACTAAATGTAGAAGGAATGCTTTGGGGAAAAACATTCTAAAACAATTCAAAAAATGCCTTATTTTACCAATTGACAATCTAAAGAATAAATATTTAAACAAATAGCATCATAGAATCATTTATGCTGGAAAAAACCTTTAAGATCATTGAGTCCAACTGCAAACTTAACACTGCCGAGTCCACCACTAAACCATGTCCTCAGGCACCACATCTGCACGTCTTTTAAATACATCCAAGGACGGTGACTCAACCATTTCCCTGGGCAGCCTGTTCCAATGCTTATTAACCCTTTTGGTACAGAGATTTTTCCTAATATCCAATCTAAACCTCCCTTGATGCAACTTGAAGCTGTTTCCTATCATCTTATTGCTTGTTACGTAGGAAAAGAGACCAACACCCACCTCACTACAACCTCCTGTCAGGTAGTTGTAGAGGGAGATAAGGTCCCCCCTCAGCCTCCTTTTCTCCAGGCTAAACAATCAATAATATTTTGGAAAACCGTTGTTTGTTTATTTTTGTATTGGTCTGCTTGCAATGAGGTCGGTATAAGTGGATCAAAGATCTAAAAGAACAGTTTTGTTTTGCAAGGCTGTGATGCAGTGAATTGAATACTGTGGGTTTTGCTTTTCCTTTTAATGCATTTGTCACTGTCTTTACCATTCTGTAATGCCTGCCTGAATCCTAAATGTTCCACTGCATATGTAAAATGTGTTTATGCTATTTTGGAAGGAAAATGACGTTTCTGTTCCTCAGATTAAGGAAATATTTTGTTTAATATGTATGAACGTTCTAATTGTGAACATTTATCAAATTTATTTTAAATAAAAATTAAGAACAATTTTTTTGCTTTTCCTAAAAATGGATTGGCAATCAAGATTCAGCAAAATGTATGACTGAAACCTTTATGGGAGATGGTTTTAATTGGTTTTAATACGAGTACTAGAAAATGAGCCTTTTAATGAATGTTGAGTCTGGCATTTTAAAATCTGGCATTGTGTTACGAGAACTGAACTGAAAAATTCCTATGTAGTAGTTATGTTACTTACAACTGAATCTGAAGAAAAAGGTAATGTAAAACAGAGTTCAAGTAAAGGGGAAAGAAACAAAGCACTAAGAGAGAGACAGAAAATAGGAGGGTCAGGCCTCACTGATTAAGAAACCTGGGTCACAGATTTGAGTGTAGGAGCATGAATTCCCCTTTTATTCTAGAAGATTATATTTGAGAGAGGAAATCACCTTTTATCTGGGTGCTATAATATTTGTCAAGAAATTAGAAAGTGTACAAGGTCTGAAAGTGTTCAGAACTAATTTGGGATTAATTAGTTTAAGACTTATTGTTTTGTACGGGTAGTGGTAATAATTGATACTGAGTAAGAACTAACCATTGCCAAAGTATATTGTTAGTGACTGTTGGTCTGGTCGGTGTTGTTTTGAAGGTTGAAACAGATCTTATTTGAAGTTTTTTTAAACAATTTCATCAGAGTTATCTCTTATTCCCTAGCTGATTTATACATATATAAATATTTATTCAGTTGTAACAGGGGTTTTCTCATTTGCTAAACCTATTGATAGTCACTCATTGTCCCAACAAATAGATAGAAGACATGATGCAAGCAATGTCAAATCTCAATAATAGGGTAATTTCTCAATACAATGTCCTTACTAATACATCTTCTGAACTGTAAAGAAGGTGCTTTAACCATGCTGTTGTGGTTTTGGGGTTTTTTTTGGTTTTTTGGGGTTTTTTTGTTTTGTTTTGTTTTGTTTTGTTTTCTTCTGTAGTCTGTTTTATTAATGTTACCCTACACCATTATCTCTATACCTTTTACACTTCTTCTGACAGGACTCCAGTTGAACAGAGCTTTGAGGTTGTTTGACCTACACTTTTAATTCTTTGTATACTTTTATAACAAATTTATCAGATGGAGTCACAAAATAGTACAGAGTCAAAACACAGATTTGAGTAAAATACAAACAGAAATATTTTACTTTTAAATGTAAAAATCTCAAAGTGACTAGGTAAAAAAGTATGGAAAGAAAAGGTTTTATAAATTACCCTTCATTTATCCAAGGTGTCCTACTAAGTTAGAACTTTCTTCCACTTTTTGTTTTATTCAGTTCAATGATTGTATCATTATCATAGTCAACTTTTATCGCTAGGAAACAAATTTTTTTAGCCATCTTTGAGTCTGGGCTGTACATGTTCCCTTGGCCCTCCTAGTAACACCTCCTTCAGTTTCAGCTGCCTACTTCTGTCTGTGATCCTTTTTCCTGCCACATCTTGCAGTTACTGGAAAATGCTCTACTTAAGGATACCTAAGGGTTGTCCAGGAAATCAGCAATCTCTTGTTCTTTAGGTACTCATTCCTAATACTCCCTGTCCTTTTAAAGGAAAACAGCACAGGAAAAGAGACAAAAGAAAAAAAGAAAGGAAAAAACCCATCAAACCAAACCAGACAGTCCATAACAACTCTATTCCAGCCATTTTTTCTCCCTGAAAACAGAAATGTACACTTCCATGCTTTGTGCTCTTCTCTGACTCTCTCTGTTTTGTCTTCTTTCACACTATGCTTAACTAGCTTAAGTTATTCTATTTTTCTTCTTTGCATTAGCATGCAAGTATTTTAGCTGTATCTTACTGAATATGCCTAATTCTCTGGCTGTGTAAAGCACAGTCCTTTCACTGTCTGTATTGCTGATCCGAATAATTTTTCAGTTAATATTAGTACTTTCTCCTAGTACTTCTTCTGCCAACTTTGTGACATTCTTTTTTGCATTGATATATTTTCAAATTTTTAAAAAATGTTAGTTATTAAAGAACATTTAAAGAATTGCACTTCATCCCAGTTAACAAGCTGTCTCATTTCATATGTTTGGTTTGTAATGCCTCTAACATTATATCAATATATTATATTATAATATTATATATATAATATAATATTATATCAATACAGTGTCACCAGAAAGCTTATTGTTTTGTTACACTGATATTACACAGAGTTAAAAGTGTGTTCCTGGAGCTCATGCCATTCAGCTGAAGGCTGAGTGACCTTTCACCATGGTATTCACCCCTCTAATTGTAACTGACAGAACAATTTCCTGGTTTCCATTATGTCACAGAAGACTAGGTATGGGCAATTTGTTACTTTAAAAATGATTGGAACACCTTTAATTGTAATTGGCAGGACAACCTTAGTAAAATTTATCCCAGTGAAATAGTTTGGGCAGATACGCTTGTTACAATAG
Organism: Phalacrocorax carbo; assembly: GCF_963921805.1. Classification (NCBI taxonomy): domain Eukaryota; kingdom Metazoa; phylum Chordata; class Aves; order Suliformes; family Phalacrocoracidae; genus Phalacrocorax; species Phalacrocorax carbo. Next base: position 165,467,980 of record NC_087513.1, read on the forward strand.
TGAGAAACACTCACCATTTATGCACACACACACACAGAAAAATTAAAAAATTATTTCCTAAAATCTCAAAGATCATAAAGTATCTGGGTATTCCTGTAGCTTCAGGTCTAAAACTTGGTGAATCAAGATTCTTTCAATTACATGCTTTTTGTACTAATATATGGCAATGGAGAGACACAGACTTCCTCTTCTAGTTGTGAAGTCTAATTTCAATGATATATTCTGATAAATGTAAAAATTATTTTAATGCAATAAATATAATATTTAATAAGCTTTTGAAGTAATTTTTATATAACCTGTTCCAAATTGTGACTGAATGAACAAGTCTGTTATTTAAAAAAAAAATTATTTAAGAACTTCTTTCTGGAAATACAGTTGTGCCCTCTATGAACATTTTCCAGAATTCTGGTGCCATGATTGCATTCTTGCCAAATGTAAGATGTAATTAACAGTTGGAAGACTAAGTGGGTTCAATACCCAAACACTTTTTATTTTATTTTAAGGAGTGGCATGCTTTCCCTCTTACAGGGGAGGTAAGGCGGCCTGGGAGAAAATATCAGACTGGTCCTCACAGAACTCCCAGATGTGTGTTGCACGGCCCTGTGTCAGGGACATGGGGTCCCCTCTGTTACATGCTAGTCACTTCTGAAGTCTGTCTGGGATTGCTTCTGTATGGGAGATTATCTAGGGTCTCTCTTAGGGTCTCAAGCAATGTGAGACACTGTCAGGTATAGGATTGGGTAAAAATCAGCTCATCAAGACTCCCGTGGTGCTGAACAACTGACCACTGTTGTTGCAGTGACTTACAGCCTGCCCCCCTCAGAGGTTCTCTGGACAGATCATTTACCTTTATATTATGCCCCTACTCTTGTCTATTCCTTTGTAACTAAAATTTAAGAAGTCCAAACTCATGCCAGCTGCCACAGGGTTTAACTTACTAATATTGAAAAAAACCCCAATCAGTCAGAGTTTTTACTTCTTTGAGCATTTCCCTGTAAGACGCCAATGAGATTAAACCTTCCTAAAAGCAATTTCTTCCCTAATATATCTTTTGCATTCTTTTGAATGCAATTTGTGACTTTCCCGATAAAAGTCTTAAGTCTTCATACTACAGTCATTACGTGCCATCTTGTTTCTATTATGTTGACCTGCCATCTTTGCTTCACATCTTGTAAAAATTCATGTGTTACCTTAATGAACTGAGTACTGCATCTTATAAAAAATATACAAATAATTGTAAATATCACAACTTGAAATTAAATACAAGATTTTATCTTTGTGTGGGCACTTTTAAGAACAAAAACAAACAGAAAAAAAACCAAAAAACCCCACCAAAAAAACTTCAGTAAAAACTATGGATCATTGACCCTGTGGTCATTCCTTGCCCTGATGTTATTTCAAATGATTGTTAGTCAACTCTAGATTGTGTTTCTGGTGTAAGTTCCTCAGAGGGCATTAATCAGGATGTATTAGATAGTGTAGGACCTGAGTATGACAAAAAATGATATAGAATAAAGGGAGGAGATTGTACTGAGTCTGGCTGGGATGGAGTTAACTTTCTTCATATTTCTCCATAACAGCTTGCATAGTGCTGTGTTTTGGATTCATGGCTAAAACAGTGCTGGTAACACACCAATGATTTGGTTATTACTGAACAGTGCTTGCAGTGTGTCAAGGTTTTATCTTTTTCCCACTCCGGCCCCTCAGAGAGCAGGCTGGGGGTAGGCAAGAAGCTGGGAAGGGACAGAGCTGGGATGGTTGACCCCAACTGACCAAAGGGATATTCCTTACTATATGATATCATGATCAGAAACAAAAGAAACAAGTTTTGCTGTTTTTCAAGGTGGCCATTGCTCAGAGGCTGCATGAGTGTTGATCTTCTTGTGGGAGATGGTGAATGATCACCTTTGTGTCACTCTTGTTTTGTTTTGGTGTTTTGGGGTTTTTTTTCCTTCACATATTAAACTGTCTTTGCCTCAACCCATGACTTTTCTTGCTTTTGCGCCTTTTCTCCCCCAGGCCCTGCTGGGGAAAAGTGGAGTGAACAGGTGACTATGTTAGTGCTTGGCTGCTGGCCATGGTCATTCAAACACAGTAGTATTATGAAGCATTTTGAAAAATATAAAAAAAATTTAAACGTCTGTGGGAAATGCTCCAAGTATTTCAGCTTCTGCTTCATGAATCATCTTACCAGAGAAGTTTACTGTATAGAACTACAGTTCTGATAATTCATAAATTGGATGGTTTTGAAACATCAGTGATCCTCAGTTATTAATGAATTTTAAAATGTTGAACGCTATCATTTCTAGTGGGAATAGAATAGTAATTTGAATGTTGACCTTGATATGTTTTTGTCATTATATCCTTAGTTCTGCTGAGGTAGAGGAGAAATAGAAGTAATCCTGAATTAGCCTTCTGTAACTTATCTTTACTATATAAATGTCACTGAAAGAAACTTTTGTTATAAGCCTTGTCCCTCCTTTTGTCACCAATTAAAGACAAGAACAATCCATTAAAATGAAACAAGTTGCAGTTAAAGTGATTACAATAATTTTTATAGTTTTACCTTATGCATTACGCAGTGTTGCAATGACACATTCTGCATTAGGCAAAGCATTGCCAGTAGGTCAAGGGAGGTGATCTTTCCCCTCTATTCAGCACTGGTGAGGCTACACCTGGAGGACTGTGCCCATGCCTCGGCTCCTCAGTACAAGAGAGACATCTGCATATTGGAGAGGGTCCAGAGAAGAGCTACAAAGATGGGTAAGGGCCAGGAGTATCTCCCATATGAAGAAAGTATGAGACATCTGGAATTCTTTAGCCTGGAGAAGAAAAGGATCATGGGGAATCTCATCAGTGTGTACAATTACCTGAAGGGAGGGTGGAAAGACAATGTATCGATGCTTTCAGTGGTGCCCAGTGACAGAACAAGATGCAATGAGCACAAACTGAAACACGGGAGGCTCCCTCTCAACATCAGGAAACACTTGTTTTACTGAGGGTGAGGGATCATAGGAACAGATTGTCCAGAGACATTGTGGAGTCTCCCCCTTGGAGATATTCAAAAGCCATCTGGCCGTGGTTTTACACAGCCTGGTCTAGGTGTCCCTGCTTGAGCAGGGGGAGTTGGACCATATGACTTCCAAAGGTCTTTTCCAACCTCAACTGTTCTGTGATTCTGTGAGAGATATTAAAGTCACATAATATAAATTATACTGGTGACAATAATAATAAGTTGACAGGAATAATAGTTCTAGGTTCAACGCCCTCCTACCTGAAATACTAGGTCATAAAATGTAATACAAATTTTCAAACTCAATATTTAATGCTATGACTACATGACATTATTTTCACATGATTTCCATGTAATTAATGCATAGGATGAATAGTGCTCCTGGAATGTATCACAGTTGCATACTGAGTTATTCCCTTGTCTGTAATATTGCTTTTTACTTTCTCTCAGATTTTTGTGGTGAAAATGAAGCAAAAAAAGTATTAGGAAAAGAAAGATGTCCTTCATTTTAAGAAGACTGAATTAGACCCTGAAGAAATTAATATATCACATTTTGTTAAACAGAGCTCTTTTCTGAGACTGGTGAATCAAAATTTTAATAAATACTTACTTATTACATATTCCTTACATTGTGAGTATCCAATAGAAGACACCAAGAGTCAAATTTACAGACATGGTGATGGCTCACAATTGTCACTAAATTTAATTAGTGATATACTTTGAACATGTGAATTTCTGTGTGAAAATTCTACATGATCAGAAAAAGGTCAGGTGTTCTCTGGTTCAAATTTGGCACTGAGATTAGTGGACATCTGATAGTTTTTTCTTTACTCTCTCTGAGCTTCTTATCCGTACAGATGAAAACTGTAGTGCTACTTAGTTTCACAAGTATGTTGAGATCAATTCAGCATTCAGATGCTTTGGTCAGAACACTAGTAACATTCTCTAGGAGATTGATTTTTAGGAGATTAATTAATGAATTAATTGGAGGTCCAAAAGTTTACTTTCAATGATAAAATTTGGATCACATGTAAAGAATAATCTTTGGGGCTATCTGAAAAGAATAAAGGGAAATAGAGTTAAATTTTCATTCACTGAATATAGCTTGAGTGTGGGTAAAAACTAGTGTGGAGTCATGTAATTAAAAAACTAATTACTGGATTTTACTTAGATTTTTAAAGTTGTTCTGTAATACTCTTGTATTAAAATAGGAGGACTGGATAACATACATAATCAAAATACATATTTGAATTGGACATTTTATCAGCTAGACAGAAATGCCTGCAGTGCTTCTCGAGGCTTTCAGTGTTTTATTTTTGTGCGGGTTTGCTTTTTTTTTTTTTTTTTTGAGTGATCTAGTTCTTGTACAGGACAATGTATAGCTTTTATTTACAGGATGGAATAAGGAAGTCATAACTGGGGGATTCTAAAATTTCATATTTTTTAATAGTGCATTCTGCAACTCAAAGGCAGCAGTTTGGTTTTTATGACATCCTATATAGTCTTGAATGTTTTACAGTGAAATACTTACAGGAAAGAAGAAAAGATCTTTGTGGCAGTTGTAATACTCTATATGTCTTACCAGGAAGTAGATTACCTTTCTCTGAAGTCTACATTATACTTCTTTCATTATCTCAGTCGCCTGTGGATATTAACTACCAGAACGAATTTAAACAAGAATTTTTCTATTTGATCCATAAGGGATAATTTTTTGTATAATTAATCCAATGGATATTGATCATAAACAAACTGAAAGGCACTGCCTTAATATAAGTAATGATATTTGGAATATTTGCTTTGACACATAAAGTGATTCTTCATTCTTCAAGTGTTCTACTGCCTTAAGTGTTCCAAAAAGAAATCACTGTTCTAAGTGAAAAACTGAACCAATAAAAAAACCCAAGGTACAGTCCCTTTCTTTGCAGATTTTGAAAATATGTTTTCCAACAAAAACTTAGTTCAAAGAATAGAAATAAAGGCTTATTTGAATCCTACTGATGTGTTCCTATTGCTCCATGCCTTCAAAGTGCCTGGAGGAAGTCCAGTATAATGTCAGGATCTGCCATTAAATGAATATTGTAAGTCAGTCATGAGGAAATGAAATTGGTGGATGCACTAGGAAGCATGTAACCAGCACCTCTTAATTGTAATGATATTTCACCATTTACTCTCCCAACCCTTACAAGTGATTTGAGACATTCTAATTTTCTGCCTTGAAGCAGTTTCATTTTAGTGAATAAATTCCATGAGGTTCCCTAATGTAAGGCTCAAATTGAATATTAATTAACAAGCTGATCTGACAGATGACAAAATTTCAACTTTTCTGAAGTATCATATAGTATGTGATACTTTGCTTTGAATTCTAGATGTTGAAAAATCCCTTAAAACTCAATTACAGCTCAGCTTTTGAGTCACTCGCCCTTTTGCTCTGTCACTATAGTCACATGTTTAATGGTATGTACTTACTCACTGGAAGAGAATATTAAAATGCTGTTTTAGTCATAGTCCTTTTTCTCTCTCCTGCTCTTCACTATTTGTGACTTTCTGTAAATGTTAACATAAATACTAAGCAACAGCTACATAATGTGTTTCTTTCCAATGATAACAAAATACTATTTATATATTTTACAAAGAAGTATACACTAATTACTGAAGTTCATTTACCACTAGAACAGTGTAGTGCAAGTAACAGCTTTCAACAAGTGTTATATTTAATACAAAGTAAAAATAGATGAGGATATAGTACTACGCATAATAGATTTTTTTTCTGTATATTAAGATTAATCTATACAAGATCCTGGTTTGTTCCTTGGAGATTTAGATGATCACCTCCTTTTGCACTTTTTTTATTTCTGTTCTTGTAACTCATCTGTTACTCTCTCAGCACCTAAATGCCACGCAAAGAAATATTTTCTTATATCTTGCCAGGGACTTCATCATATCCAGCAAAGACAGTCAACCCTTACTTTACATTCCTTTTCACTTCTTGCACTGGTCTTCAGACTTTTTTTTTTTTCATTCTAATTTGTGTAACACTAAATTAGTTCAAGACAAGTAATGCATTTTTTGTTAGGAGTTCAGACGTTTATTAGTTTTCTTCCCTAAAAATATTATCTGACTGAAGTATCTTGGGGACACCATTAACATCTAAATAACAGTGCCTTCTGCTGATTCTTTAAGATATTTCCTATTTATGATATGCTGTATAAGCTTTTAGAAATCTTAATCTTCAACTGTAGTCATATTTGAGCTGTATAGAGAAGAATTGTTGAAATGTAAGTATATAGTGAAAGGCAATTGCTGAAAGCAGCAAAATAAACCAAGCAATTTAGCATAGTAAGGAAAAGTTACAGTAGATCAAATTTCTTCCCCTGGAGAGATGGTCTTTGCTTTGTAGAAGCAGCTTAAAATTGTGCTGATTTTAATTGTGACAAATACCATTTTGAGTTTATGTATGTTGTAATATCTGCTACTGTCATTAGCAATGTTCCTAGCCTTTAATTAAAAAAAACCAACAAACAACAAACAGATGCCCTAAAATTTTATTTACTTTGTAATTTTTTTATTTTGTTGTTCAATATTGTAAATGTCTTTTGCATCTGAGTTAGTATTTTGTCCTCACTAGTGTCCTCAGCTTCTCCAAATTAAGAATATACTATAATTTCTATTAGCTTGTCATATTGAGTAATAAGAAAGAATGTATTCAAGTCCATGTGAAATTATCTGCATACAAGTAACTTAAATTAATTTTGACTCTTTGCCACTCTGGAGAGTGAAGGCCTTTAAAATTAACTGCTTAGAGATTTTAAATATGGCTTACAGAATCCGGAACTACTGTCTTCAGTTGTCCTCTGCTGTTTGCCAGAGACCTGAAGTTAAACCCAGCCCTAAACCACCATTTTCAACCATCTCAGCCAGTCAGAGGGATAATTCCTGTGCTTGCTCTTATCTTGGTCAAGCATGCTGCTCTACAAAGTTTTCCTCTGAACAACAGTTATTTTATTCTCTCTGATTCATGGTTGGTACACACATTGCATTTCCAAATCTAATTTCACTGGTAATTTACACCAAAGTCTGGGAATTGTATTACTGCTGGGGCTGCCCTGGTATCCACTATGGACAGAACCATGTGCATGAAATTATCTGGTTAATGACAAAGTCCAGCTTTCAGATAAACATCATAAACAGTTAAAAAAGCACCTCTTCTGTGTTAAAGTTTTCTGTGGTCTAATGACATTAGATATATGGTTAGTTATGCTGTGTACTTTAACAAGCATCTTCCCTTTTAAATAATAATTTTGTTTTTGATGCAGAACAGAGACTCCATGGCAACAAGACAGTGTGAAGCAAAAAATGTATAGGCAGAAAACACAGGTGGTCTGGATTCAGAAGGTCTCAAAATTAATAGGTAGAGGCACAGCATGTGTGAAGCAGGGCCTGAAGAATTTTATTTCATTTAAAACAACATGCAAACAGTCCTTCAAATATCAGAGGGTCAATTCACATTCAACAAAACCTGTAAAGTCTCACAATTTGACTATAAAGGATTTATTACTGAATTATTAAGTACACACAAAAAGTGTGTACTTTCTAAAGTTTCTACTTGAATGTAAAGCACTATCTGAAAAGACAGGGTTGAAATCCCAGCCTCACTGAAATCAGAGATGCCTTTATTCATAGTTGTTCTATAAGATGAGGATCAGCACGATTTGCCATTCTCTAAATACACCAGAAGCCCCAAACTTGTTGCTAATTTTTCTCTTGCATGTATCTCCTTCTTCCTCATCTTTATTCTCTTCTTTTAATTTGTGTCTCTTATTTTCTGGTCATTAAGTCTGTCTTAACCAGCCAAGAATGTCTCTTCTGCGGTATTAGTGTGAGCACATGATGGGGGAGTCACCTCACATCAATCTTTTGCATGGTCTGATCCTTGTACAAGTTATCGGTGTCTCCAAAATCTGACTTTGAGAAGGAATCATCAGTCTATATTCTGTACCAGGCTTCTTCCATTATCAAATAACAGTTTGTGTCAAAACTTGAAAGAAACTTTTCCTTTCTCAGTTTTCTGGGAAATAATAAAAGAAACAATTTCTAGGAAACAATCAGGGGAACAACACACTATATATGTATGTGTGTGTGTGTGTGTGTATATATATAACATATATGCATGTTGCTAAATATTTTTTTTCCAGAATGGTGAATAGTTAATAAGACCTTTAATAATTATTGATTGTCAAATTAAATTTTATCCTTATTGGGGTGGGTTGTCAAAAGCCAACAGCCAAGTACCTACACAGATGCTTGCTCACAGCCCACTGCCCAGCAGGACAGGGGAGAGGATAGGAAGACCACAAATGAGAAAACTGAGGCAAAGACAGTTAATGGATGAAGGAAAGAACAAAAAAAGAAAGTGACACACAGGCAATCACTCACCACCTCCCACGAGCAGATTGATGCCCAGCCAGTGTCTGATCAATGGCCACCTCGGGACACAACTCAGTGCTACCTTCCCCTCTCCAATTCTTCTTCCTCTGATTTAGGTTTTATTGCTGAGCATGACATCATACATTATGGAATATCCCTTTGGACAATTCAGGTCAGCTGTCACAGCTCTATACTCTCCCAGCTTCTTGCCCTCACCCAGCCTACTCTCTGAGAAAAAGAAGAAAACTTGACACTAGGCAAGAATTCCTCAACAACAGCCAAAACATTGGTGTGTTGTCAACATTGTTTTAGCCACAAGTCCAAAAACATGGTACCATACAGTCTGCCATGAAGAAAGTTAACTCCATCCAGCCAGACTCAGTAGACTTATAACTACTTGTTATTGAAAGCAAAAAGCAAATGGTCTAAAGAATGTTATTGTAGTGAAAGTGTTAATTCAGATTTTAGTCTACAACATATCTTTATAATCAAACTCAAGATAATTTTTATTGTGTTCTTCAAAGTAATAAAATAGTCCAGAAAAATACTTCAGAACTGGAACCAGCTAGGATCACTTCTGTGCTTTGAGGTAAACTTCTGGCAGGGTATATTTACATCACTTTCAAAAAAGTTAATTGACTCCAACAGTGTTTAATATTAAATATTATTTGAAATGTTTTTATTTTTATGCTTAGAAGACTGTAAACTAAAGGTCATTACTGTGGAAAGCCTTTCCTATTGCATATGAAATGTGCAAAAATAGCTGAAGTGCAGAGAGGAATTGATAACATTTAGCTTTTCCATGCTACATAAAGTAAAACTAACAGAGATTTAATACTACTTTTCACGTATGAATGGAAGAAAAATTGCATCTAGAAAAAATAAAACATCTACAAATTAAATACTTAATACTTCAAATTAAATATTTTTATTAAATACAAAACAAAAGAACAAAAAAAACGAATCCCAAACCTTCAAAATGGGATAGGTATCAGAGTAGTTAGCTATGAGATCAGAACAGGTTTCTCAGAGTTTTATGCAGCTAGGTCTTGACAATTTTCAAGGATGAAGACTGCAAGGGTTCTCTAGACAACCTGTTCCACTGCTTGATTGTCCTCATAGTGAAAACATTTTGGTTGAACTGAGTTTCATAATCTTTACCTCTTTTTCTCTCTTTTTATCTCAGAAAAATACATAAAATGACCATTAAATTTGTAAATACTGAATTTTTAAGCAATGAAAGTAGTTTCTCATAGGGTATTACTGTTACTAACGCCACTCCGTGATCTTCCTTCATCTAAGTTTCATCAGCACAATTCATAAGAAAGCAAGAGACCTTTAAAGAAACTGCAATGAGATAATAGGAACTGAAATGGGATGTAGGTGTTATCAATTAAGATTAATAAGATTTTGTGGGTTGACATTAGCTCTGTATTAAAATAATTTTTAATTCAGATGTCTGAAAAACTGGATGTCAGCTTGAGATTTTTCTAAGGTCCTTTGCACTCGATGGAGATATACCAAATTAATGAGGTAGTTGCCTGAATATATACATGTAGTACCATTTTTGGTAATATGAGATATCCTGTCTGGTCTCTCTGTCAGTTCAGAAAGGCATCTTGTGTTTGGATTCAGTTGGCAAAGGCCACAGTGACTGTGTAATTATTACCAAGTCACAAAAATGTTATGAGGAGATGATAAAGTACATTAAGGGTCATCATGTCAGACTAGCAAACCTCATTTTTCCAAAGATAATACTCAGATAAAATGCTTAAATTTAAAAGTTTACACAAAATCACAGAATGGTAGGGCTTGGAAGGGAACTCTGGAGATCATCTTGTCCAACCCCCCTGCTTAAGCAGGGACACCTAGAACACAGCACACAGGACCACATACAGCCGGGTTTTGAATGTCCCCAGGGAAGGAGACTCCACAACCTCCCTGGGCACCCTGTGCTGTAGGGGAATAGACAGAGATCGGCGACCGGAAGATTACGGGATGTGATGGAAAGATAGACTCCTCCCCATAGGAGTGGCAGGAACAGGAACCGCAAGAGCTATATAAGTGTGTGACGCAGCTAAATAGACGGACATTTTGTATCCATCATATTGATGTCTGTGCATCACTGTCCCCAGGGTGGGTAGAGCCCTGTGTCCCGGAGGTATGCGGCCCAAGATAAGTTCTCCCGTAGAAGCGTACAGCTACACTGTGCCACTGCTCTGGCACCCTCACAGGAAAGAAGTTTTTTTCTTATATTCAGGTGCAACTTCCTGTTTTCCAACTTGTGCCCATTGACCCTTGTCCTGTCATTGGGCACTATTGTAAAGTGAGTCCAGTCCCATCCTCTTGACACACACCCTTCGCATATTTATAGGTATTGATGAGATCCCCCCTCAGTCTTCGTTTCTCCAGGGTGAACAAACCCAGGTCTCTCAGCCTTTCCTCATAAGGGAGATGCTCCGGTCCCCTGATGAACTTGGTAGCTCTCCGCTGGACTTGGTCACGCAGTTCCCTGTCCTTCTTAAACTGGGGAGCCCAAAACTGGACACAGTACTCCAAACGTGGTGTCACTAGGGCAGAGTAGAGGGGGAGGATAACCTCCCTCAACCTGCTGGCCACACTCCAATTAATGCAGCCCAGGATACCGTTGGCCTTCTTGGCCACAAGGGCACGGTGCTGGCTCATGGTCAGCTTGCTGTCCACCAGCACTCCCATGTCCTTCTCAGCGGAGCTGCTTCCCAGTAGCTCAGCCACCAGCCTGTACTGTTGCATGGTGGTGTTCCTCCCCAGGTGCAGGACCTTACACTTGCTTTTGTTGAATTTCATCAGGTTTCCCTCAGCCCAGCTCTCCAGCCTGTCCAGGTCTCGCTGGATGGCAGCACAGCCTTCTGGTGTATCAGCCGCTCCTCCCAGCTTGGTACCGCCAGCAAACTTGCTGAGGGGACACTCTATCCCTTCGTCCCAGTCACTGATGAATACGTTGAACAGGACTGGACCCCTGGGGAACACCACTAGTTACTGGCCTCCAACCAGACTCTGCACCATTGATCATGATCATCTGAGTTCTGTTGTTCAGCCAGTTCTCAACCCACCTCACCATCCACTCATCCAACCAACGCTTCCGTAACTTGCCTGTGAGGATGTTATGGGAGCCAGTGTCGAATGCGTTACTGTGGTCAAGATAGACAACATCCACTGCTGTCCCTTCACTGACCCAGCCAGTCACACTGTCATAGAAGGCTCTCAGGTTGGTCAAGCATGATCTTCCCTTGGTGAATCCATGTTGACTGCTTCTGATAACCTTCTTTTCCTTCTTGTCCTCTGCATGCCTGGAGATGACCTCCAGGATGAACTGCTCCATTACCTTCCCGGGGATGGAGGTGAGGCTGCCTGGCCTATAGCTGACTTGCCCTTTTTGAAGACTGGAGTGACACTTGCTTTTCTCCTGTCCTCCATGA